>NW_026873833.1:0-152830 GCF_032173495.1 Musca vetustissima
TGTTATAATTTTTCTTGGTTCGGTTGCATATACTCGACACGATGACGATGACAATCAAAATATTTAAATTTAGTAGGTGGTTCCTAGGAAAAAAACTCATGTTATGATAGGACCTTGTACATAACGAAAAATACTTGAGGAAAAGATAATTGACATTCTCAAAATATGTAATAGCGGGGCTACCGTTATATGGGGGTATAATAAAACAAAAATCAAATTTACATTTACAGCCAATTTTAATGAAAAACGTCTCAAAAATCCCCATATTGGGGATACCATACTATAATATACCTTAAACATGGGTCAATACTTATATGGGGACAAACCCTGAAACTTGGGTCAATGTTAGTAATTTTTGGTACGGAGATGTGACATAAAATGAGGACCTAAAATATTTCGAGGTGTTACAAATGAAATGACAAATTTAAATATAAATACCGCCATTTTCGTTCCGCCCTATCGAATTTTTACTTTATTCATGGAGAATCGTAATCAGCGTCCCTGTCCCCTTATATTTGATATTTATTTATTCCGATTTGAACCAAACTTTACAAGTCATATTATCTTTACCAAGATTATGTATTAAGGTGGGGCCCATTGGATCACGCCATTTGGTACCCCCACAAATGGTCAACATTTTTAATATTTATAAATTCAATATTAAGCGAATGGTATGACCGATTCGATCCAAACATTCAAATCAAATTCGAAGATGGGGAATATCGATCCACTCCACACTCCACTCAAAATTGTGCTGAAAATGCAGAGCATTTGATTCGAACCAAACATTGCACAACCTAATATTTTAGCCACCTTCTTATTGTTGGGAGATGGGACTTGTCGGTTCACACCTTCTAGTGCCTCCCCCACTAAGGGTCAACATTATGAAACTTTGTAAATCGGATAAAAAACAAGTGGAATATCCAAATTTTACCCGGACTTTGTTCATCGTAATAACTTTGCTTATCCCCCACAATGAGTCAATTTGTTAATCCAATAACTATAGTGTGGAATGTCCGATATGATGTCCAATATGCACATAGTAAATTTCCTTCAAACTTAATTCAAGTTGGAACCCAAACCAACCAAAATAGTCAAAATGTTGCTCAAAATGGATTTTATCATTTCAACGGAATATACGGTTTGAACAAAACATTGCACAACCTAATATTTTAACCATGCCTGTATAAGGTTAAACGATGGGACTTATCGGTCCATTCTTCTAGTACCTCCCCCAGAAAGGGTCAACATTTTGAAAACTCATATGGAGCAAACGGAGTATCAAATATCATCCAAACATTGCACATGGTAATAATATATTTACATTTAAAATATCAACCGTGAATATATGGCCCGTTGGTCCACTCCTTCTAGAACCTTCCCCACAAAGTGTCAACATTTTTGAAATTTCGCTAACAAACACAACACATCTACGACAGATCACACTGTCTAAAAAATTACAATTTCTCCAAAGTATAAACCAAATGGCGCCAAACAATACATAGTATTAGAACTCGCTCATATGAGCCTGCCGTCAACACCGACTAATCCTTGTCCGAATGAAACGAATTTTTCCATATCGTAATGAATTGAATATAAAACCAGTGAGCGGAGCAGTATAGTCGGGCGGGGCCGACCATATGATACCCTACACAACTTCCACGAAACTATAACTTTCTGTGGTTCTATATTCTGAGCTTGGGCAATATTTCGCGATATTTGCACCCTCTTGTCCGACTAGAGGTCAACAAATTTTACAAATATTAAGTACAGCCCCTTCACCGTGAGTTGTGTTGTGATAAATCTATAAATCGACTCGAAAAAAACCAAAAAATAAGTTTTCGGTCCATTTCATCCCAAAATTATTATCTGATCATCACCGAAAATTATAGGAGTTGTCGGTGACCATAACTTGAACCTCATGGAATATTTCAATGCGATCAGCGCTATATTTCCGCCCTCTAGTGTGGTAATGGGTTACTAAATAATATATGAATACGCAAACACCTGTAAATATTTATGTGTAAGTCCCGCTTCCGAGTACATACGACAATATAATTAGTATCGATTTAAAGGCCAACCACTCCTCTTGAACATACTATCAACTTCTCGGGTATCAGGTGCCCATCAGGTGCAAATATATACCCCATAGAATACAAATTTTGTAATTTTTCACACAAAAGTCAGGGTCCGATGACCGATGTTTATCAAAGCAGGCATACTTATTCTTTCGCCCGTTCCCCTTCTCCGTGCAAAAATTCGCGGTGTTTGGGTCATAATTGCGGCCCCTGGAGCGACCAGAAAAATCGACTAAAATAATGTTTTTGGTCCATTTCATCCCCTAAATATTAACCGATCTTTTCCAAAAACAATAGGGGTCTTCATTGGCCATAACCCATCCTACATGTAAAATTTCGTGAAGATTGGTCCATAACTGTGGCCTGTATCGTGTTTACAAATTATAATGGAAAGACGGACAGACGGACGGACGGACACACATGTCTAGATCGACTCAGCTAGTCGAGATATGACGATCGGTATACTCAAAGGTGGGTCTAGGACCAATATTTCGCGGCGTTACAAACTTTTGGGGCCGCACAAAGCTATAATACCCTGACAACATAGTTGTGTAGGGTATAATGAGATTGGGATTGAGATTGAGATTAAATGATAATTAAGTATAAAAACCGAATTGAGCCTTGCATGAAGTAAGCTAATTTTTGTTCAGAATTGTATTCATCTTCCATATATATTTTCAAATAAACAAAGTTTTTTACCACAACATAGGTATCATATAAAAGTTTCAATCGATTTTGGTATTTTAAATATCCACCTCAAGATGAAGTGTAAAAAAGTTCGGTACTGCCGAATTTAAAGACATGTTGGCATGCAGTTTAACATACACATACATTGGTTAATAGCTATCCATAAGTCTATCTGACTGATCCCTTCATCCAAAAAATGTACACGTTATACAAATTTTAATCTAATCTAAAACAAAATTTTGCAATCCAATTTCATTTATACCCCAACTAAATATGTGTACAAATAAAGCAAAGCCAAAGGAGACAATAATTTGTGTCGCCTTTAATACCATCTATGGTTAAGTGTTTGGCTCCATGGTATGCCTATAGGCGCCAGGTTTTGACCAAAAAAGGTGTACGAAATCAAATACCGACATCATGTTTCATTAATATTAAACAGCAGAAGCAGCAGCATGCAACAACAACAAAAGCCTTCGCACGGCATTCAGGTGAGTTGTGTGGAGACTGATGAAAATATGAGGCTGGCCATCGGAAGACATCATCAAACTCTGATAATGACAATTGTGTTGAGGATGATGATGGCGATGACAAACAGTTACTGATAATAATGAATATTTAAGAAATCACTTGTCCAGATTTATCAACAGTATACTCCTCCTGTCGCTCTCCCACTAACACAAGATAACCATGAAGAACACATCCACATTGCCAAGTTGATCCTCATTGTAGGATAGTGTAATGCTGGGAGCTGCGAATGACAACAAACTTTTCAAATCTGTGTCATAAAACCCATCAACAACAGCAACCCGTCATAGAAGTGCGCAATTGTGGCAAATGTCTGAAAACGAAGTCCGAAACGAAGTAGCTGTAGAATATAACATTGTCTAGATGAACATGTGTTCGGACCATTGTTGACATTCAGTTTTACAAGAGTGTGATAGGAATTTTTAATTGAATTAACAGCGGTGGCTGTGGTGGCAATGACAATTACCACAGCGGCGGATGACAATTATGATGCCGATGATAATGATGATCAAAGGAAGATGATGTTACAATTGGCGACAAATAACATAATGATTTTGAACTTAAAATCAAACTGTTTGTTAAGTCGTAACGAACTATATTGATGCTAAATGAATTCAGATTAGTCACTCCGGATTAAAAATAATAATATCCTGTGAAGGACCTAGAAAAAATTTTGTTTAAAACATCCACGCCTGTAAATGACCTAGAAAAAATATTCATTGATAAATCCACGCCTCAGTTGGCCCTTGAAAAATATTCTTTATATTCTTTAAATCCACGCCTCAGTTGGCCCTTGAAAAATATTCTTTGATAAATCCACGCCTCAGTTGGCCCTTGAAAAATATTCTTTAATAAATCCACGCCTCAGTTGGCCCTTGAAAAATATTCGTTAATAAATCCACGCCTCAGTTGGCCCTTGAAAAATATTCGTTAATAAATCCACGCCTCAGTTGGCCCTTGAAAAATATTCTTTGATAAATCCACGCCTCAGTTGGCCCTAGAAAAATATTCTTTAATAAATCCACGCCTCAGTTGGCCCTTGAAAAATATTCTTTAATAAATCCACGCCTCAGTTGGCCCTTGAAAAATATTCTTTGATAAATCCACGCCTGTGAAGGACCTAGAAAAAATATTCGTTAATAAATCCACGCCTGTGAAGGACCTAGAAAGAATATTCGTTAATAAATCCACGCCTGTGAAGGACCTAGAAAAAATATTCGTTAACTAGCAATGTACCCGCTACTTCGTATGCGGAAAGGGAATAAAAAAATAGTTCATATGGAATCATCGTGAATACCGTATAATTAGTAGTACTATAGTTCTGGATTCAACCTCTATTCCTACATTTAATATCAAGTTTATTACCATTATGTACTCTTCATACACATAAGCACTATTTTCCGAAATCCACACTTCAGCAAAAACGTACAGGTTCCACATGTAATTCCATTTAGAACTTTTCGAACACATAAGTATACATTTTCAAGACTACCTCTATACCGTCACCTCCACTAAATTTAGTACCAAAAATCCTTTGGTCCTTCCTTCTAACTCTCTGTCAATGACCAACATTCTAAATTTTAGGTTTCCAGCTCTCTCCGTTACCCAAATTCAAATTATTCCAAATTTTCCATTCTATTTACTATTGGTACACATAAATTCGAGTTTTCAAAGTTGTCTCCATAGCTCAATACTACACTTCAACAGTATCTAAGTTCCAAATCTCAAGATTCAATCAAATCCAAATTGTTTCAAATTTAGTACCATTTAGTAATTCTCATACTCATAGGTAAGAATGTCTAAAACTACATCAATGCTACACTCTAAAAGTAATCTTACTTCCACCAAACTCCAAACTGTTCCAAATTTAGTGATTTTCGTACTCATAAGTACAAATTTCCAAATGTACTTCAATCCTTCTTTTAAATAGTCCAAATTTAAGAATTCCAGCTCTGTGTGAAACCATTCCGCACTTTTCGTACCCATATACCAAACCAATCTCAATATTCCAAACCTGCTTTCAATCGTAAGTCAGATCTATCTGTTCACTAAACTGTACCATATTTGGTACCATTCTGTACTTTTCCTACACTCCCAGAGTAACCTATGTTGAAAATTTCAGGATTCGAGTTCTACCCGTTCACCATAGTCCAAATTGTACAAAATTTTTTGGTTGTCGTACCCAAAGTACAAATTTCCAGAAATACCTCAGTCATGCACTCCAATAACAACCTTAGGTCCACATTTAAAGATTCCACCTCTATTCGTTCACCAACATCCAAATTGTACCATTTATTACTTTTCGTATACTTAAGTATGAGTTTCTAAAACTGCCTCAATTTCCCATTGAAACAGTAATTTTATTCATTAATTTCAGGATAACAGCCCTATCTCCTCACATAGATCCAAATTGGACCATATTTAGTACTTTTCGTACTCATGAGTTCGAATTTCCAACACTGTCTCAATCCTTTGCTATAAAAGTAATTTTATTTTCAAATCCATCCATCTCTATCCTTTCACTCAAATCTAAATTGTACTAAACTTAGCTCCATTTAGTACACATAATTACGTATTTTTAAAACTACCTCATCCTACACTCCAACCTTATTTTTAATTCCAAATATTAGGCTTCCCGCTCACACAAAACGAATTGTACCATATTTAGTACCAATTATGTCTTCTCGTATCCACAAGTACGAAATTCCAATTCCTTAATCTTGTAATTTTAATTCCAAATTTACGTTTACTATCTCTATCCGTTAACTCGAATCAAATTTGTATCAACCATTAGTCCAAATTATGTTCACCCAAATCCATCTAGTGACGTTTAGTACTTTTAGTATATAGGTCGAATTTCCAAAAATCCTTTTGCACATCTTTCTAACATTCCAAATTTCAGAATTCTAGCTCTTCCTGTTCGCTAATAAAAAGGGTACCATATTTGGTACATTTTAGTACTTTTCGTACCCTTCTACTTCCAACAAAACTTCCTGCATACCTACACCCCCATAAATTTAGTACACAGTAGTACGAATTTCCAATACTTCTTACTAAACCCACACCCCCTCAGTTATCCTAAATCCAAGTTTCAGAATTCCAACTCTATCGGTTCATCCACAATTCAATGTGTACCAAATTTAGTACACTGTAGTACGAATTTCCAAAACTTCCTACAGACCCCAATCCTACACCCTCACTGTGATCCTAAATCCAAGTTTCAGGATTCCAACTCTATCGGTTCACCCTCAATTAAAATTGTACCAAATTTAGTACGCAGTAGTATGAATTTCCAAAACTTCCTACAGACCCCAATCCTACACGCCCACAGTGATCCTATATCTAAGTTTCAGGATTCCAACTCTATCGGTTCACCCTCAATTCAAATTGTACCAAATTTAGTACATAGTAGTACCAATTTCCAAAACTTCCTACATACCCCAATCATACACCCCCAGAGGGATCCTAAATCCAAGTTTCAGGATTCCAACTCTATCGGTTCATCCACAATTCAATTTGTACTAAATTTAGTACACTGTAGTACGAATTTCCAAAACTTCCTACAGACCCCGATCCTACACCACCACAGTGATCCTAACTCCAAGTTTCAGGATTCCAGCTCTATCGGTTCACCCACAATTCAAATTGTACCAAATTTAGTACATAGTAGAAACAATTTCCAAAACTTCCTACATACCCCAATCCTACACCCCCACAGTGATCCTAAATCCAAGTTTCAGGATTCCAACTCTATCGGTTCACCTACAGTTCAAATTGTACGGTATTTAGTACACAGTAATACGAAGTTCGAAATCTTCTCACTTAACCCAAACAGAGATGCTAAATCCAAGTTTCAGGATTACAACTCTTTCGGTTCTCTCACAATTGAAATTGTACCAAATTTAGTACACAGTAGTACGAATTTCCAAAACGTCCCACTTAACCCAAACTTTCACCCCCAGAGTGATCCTAAATCCAAGATTTAGGATTCCAACTCGGGTCACCCACAATTCAAATTGTACCAAATTTAGTACACATTAGTAAAAATTTTTAAAACTTCCTACATATCTCGATCTTACACCCCAACAGTGATCCTGACTCCAAATTTCATGATTATAGCTCTATTGGTTCGCATAAAATTCAAATTGTACCAAATTTAGTGCCATTTAGTACCCATGAATATAAATTACTGAAACTGAGTAAAAAAAATTCCAAAACTACGTACATTCCCAATCCTACACTCCGACGATAAGGTTAATTTCAAATTTCAGGATTCCATCTCGATTTGTATCTCCAAATTAAATTTGTACCAAATATAGTATCATATAGTACTTTTCATACACATGAGTACACGCTTTCAAAACCATCTCCTTAAATAGACTCTACATCTCATCCCTAATTCGCATTCCAAATTTCTAGTTTTTGGCTCTATCAATTCACATGCTACGAAATTGTACAAAATTTGGTACATTTTAGTACTTTTCGGATATTTATAGTTCGAATTTCCAAAAACCCTTTGGTACATCTATCCTACACTCAGCGACCACCAATCCAAATTTCAGAGTTCTACCTCTACCGGTTCGCCAAATACAAATGGTATCACATTTGGTACTTTTTAGTACTTTTCGTACCGTTCTATTACGAATTTCCATCTTTGTACCTCTTCCTAACTTTACATCAATGACCCTCATTCCAAATTTCAGAATTCTAGCTCTTCCCGTTCGCCTAATACAAAGGATACCATATTTGGTACATTTTAGCACTTTTCGTACCCTTCTAGTTCGAATTTCCAAAAGCCAGCCTTATCTCACGCCTACACACCAACACCAACCCACACTCAAAATTTCAAGCTTCTAGCTTTAGCCGTTTCGTCTGGGCGATGATCTGTCAGTCACTCACTCACTTAACACTAAGCTCTTATATATATATATATATATATATAGATAAATCCACGCCAGTAAAGGACCTAGAAAAAATATTCTTTAATAAATCTACCCCTGCGAAAGACAAATTGGTGGTATGGAACAGGGTTTTGGAAATAATGAATATTCTATATGGATCACATTGTTCCACAATACCTACACAATTGTTGTAGCGCACATACCGCCACCGCTTACAGGCACTTCAAATAATGACATAAAATCGCTGGTCTTTTTGTCTTTATAATCGTATTGGACTTCTGTTTTTATTTTTTTCGCTGATTTAGAATGTGTCACCCCAAGAACCAACATCATTCGGACCAAAAAACAATTGGCATTGATGTTGGAACCGTAAATGAACGGTTTCATTGTAATTTTTCAAAGATTGCGTTTTTTTATTTTATTTTTCTTTCTTTCGCGCTTAGCTACTTTGTTTGAAGCGCAATAGCCAGCTCGGTATAGCCCACAATAGCGAAATGAATGCGAAATCTGTGACAATTGTTTATTGGCAATTTGTCAGTGGCTAGGAAAAGTTACTTTTTTTTTTTTTGTTGCTGCGGCTATTTATCGCTCAAAAAGAGCACCTCTGGCAATTTATTCATTCATTCCATCACTTGGCAAATAGTCCTTTCATCCGTTCATCGAACAAAGTTGTCGGTCGCATGAATAGTCGATCGTTGGCCTTTTTCCACACATGTTGCCAATGTTTGTTTGTTTTCTTGTGTGTTTGTGTGTGTGTGTGATTGCCGTGGATGCACTCAATTACCCATCACCTGTGTATTCCATTAGCATTATAATTGTGGCCGCATGGTTAGCAAGCTCGGTTGGTTCGCTGGTCGGTCGTTCGGTCAAATTGTTAATGTACTTTCTAAAGCTTTTACTTCTTTAATTCTTGGCCATGCTCAGTTACTGTTGCTTCTGCTGCTGTCGGAGGCTTATTTCGAATGTCTTGAAATATAAAACAACAGCTGAGTTGGAAAAAATAGTATTTTACAGAATCATAGTTGGTTCTTTTTTTGTAACGGACATATGTAAGTGTGATTGATTAATTGTTCAATTAAAATTCCACAACAGTAATTTGAATTAGTCATGTCATGAAGATGCTCTCCCATTGATTTGAAATATTTAACTGCTTTGATGTAGATTGTTAGGAGATGATTACAAATTATTCGATACAAGCAACAGTTGGAGTTAAGAAATTACAATGGTGTATTCTATGGGAGTTCCACAGTCAATAAATGTGCCTATTGTAAAGGATGTGCGTTTGCAGATGTGGCTAAAAGATAAGCTGGACACAAATCCGTCAATTCAGTGTGTTTATTTAATAATATCAATTGGTTAATTCATGAGCAATCTAAACGATCGGAATTTGAAGGAAGATTTTTTAACATTGTATATTAAGAGGCGCATATTAATTATATGTAATGGCTGCTTTTGGCCTCTTAGTAGAGGGTTCCAACATTCCGAAATTTTTCATTGTTTGTGAATTGGCACATGGAGGAATCCTATTGAAATTTGTGATAACCGTTTAAAGATCAAAGGGCACAATGTAGTCCGCAGCATCCACCGAGTTGTTGATCACTAACCGAGGACAGCTGTCCCGCTTACTAACGGACAATCAACTCAAAAATTACGGAAGATCAAAATCGGGCTCCAGATTGAAACCATGTCCAATTCTTCCGATTCGCCAAGTCCGGCCTGTATGGCGGATGCATTAAAACTTCCCAACCAAGCTCCCGAAGTTTCTAGCGAGTCACTGTAGATGTGTGTGGCCTAGACTTGTCCTCGTAGAACACCTCTCCTGTTGGACAATTCTGGCCGTTTCTGGACAATTGCTATCTTCAAACGGCCCATTTGTTGGCAATAGAGATCAGAATATAGCGTTTGGCCATATAGAAGAAACTCATAATAAATAATCCCAACCCAGTCCCACCAAATACATAGCAGAACTTTCCTGGCCGTTAGTCCTGGTTTAGCCACCGTTTGAGGTTCTTCACCGCTCTTTGACCACGAACGTTTTCGCACACGGTTATCGTATGCGATCCATTTCTCATCTCAAGTCATGAAATGGGTTTATCTCATTCCGTTTGGACAAGGCTTCGCAGTTGGAAATTCGACCTATCATTATAGCCTACACAACTATGTTGCCAGGGTATTATAGCTTTGTGCAGCCCCAAGAGTTTGTAACGCCGCGAAATATTGGTCCTAGACCCACCTTTATGTATACCAATCGTCATATCTCGACTAGTTGAGTCGATCTAGACATGTGTGTCCGTCCGTCCGTCTGTCCATTATATTTTGTAAACACGATACAGGCCACAGTTATGGACCATTCTTCACGAAATTTTGCATGTAGGGTGGGTTCTGCCCAATGAAGACCCCTATTGTTTTTGGTAAAGATCGGTTAATATCTAGGGGGTGAAATGGACCAAATACTTAATTTTTATCGCTTTTTCTGGTCGCTGTAGAGGCCGCAATTATGACCCAAACATCGCGAATTTTTACATAGAGAAGGGGATCGAGCCAAAGAATAAGCATGCCTGTTTTGATAAAGATCGGGCAATATTTAGCGGGTCAAATGGACCCTGACTTTTGTGTGAAAAATTACAAAGTTTGTATTCTATAGCATATAGATTCACACCTGAAGGACATAGACCCGAAAAGTTGTTGGTATATCCAAGGACAGTGGTTGGCCTTTAAGTTGATACCAATTATATGGTCGTATGTACTCAGATGTGGGAGTTACACTTAAACATTTACAGGTGCTTATGTATTCAGATATTATTTAGTAGTTTAAACAGTTTAGTTTAAAACAGTTTTTTTGGTCAATTTTTAGCTTCTGAGTCAACTTCGATAATTTCTCCGATTTTATCGACATTTTCGACGATCGGCCTAATGGATTTCTTTTTTCCCCAACCTAATATTAGTCCTAATCCTACCTTTAAGTGTACCGATTGTCAAATAACGACTTGCTAAGTCGATGGAGACATGTGTATCCGTCCGTCTGTCCATTATAAGTTGTACACACGATACTGGCCACAGTAATGGGTTGGATGGGTTCTGACAAAAGAAGACCTATTTTGTTTTTGGCAATGATCCGTTAATATTTAGGGAATGAAATGGACCAAAATCTTTATTTTTTTCTGTTTTCTGGTTGCTCTAGAGGCCACAATTATGAGCCGAACACCACGAAATTTTACATCAGGCAAATAATAAGCATGGTAGTCAATATATAGCGGGTCAAACGGACTCAGACTTTTTTGTGAAAAAAATACAAAATTTATATTCCTGAAGGACATAAACCCAAGACTTTGAGGATTGGTTAAACTTTATATTGATACCAATTACATTGTTGTATGTACTCGGATGCGGATGTTATACGTAACTATTTAAAAGTGTCTTTGTGTTATGATAGTATTTAGAATTACTATTACCCCACTAGTTGGTGGAAATTTCGCGCTGATTTTAAATTTTACATGACGTTCCGGTAATGGTCACATATTTTACACGGTGAAGAGGATCTGAACAAATACTTAGAACGACTGTTTACATGATAATCGGTCAATATTCCGATGGTCAAATCAACCAAAACCTAAAGTGTCCACTTTTTTATTTAATGACGTAAATATTCACCTTTGGAAAACAGGAATTGAAAAATATGTCAAGATAAGGAAGTGGCGCTGTTAACCTATTATCGGTCAAGAGGGTGCAAATATAAGGAAATATTGCCAGGCTCAGAATATAGAACCGCAGAAAACTGCAAATATCAGAAGAGTTAATCAACATACACTCCAATATAGACAATATTTAAATTTTAGTACCATTTAGTACCTTTGTTCTCTTATAGTAGATATTTCCAAAACCACCTCCATATCTCAACTCTATACTAAATTTTGTAACATTTAATGTCTTTCTTACTATTCTAGTACTTATTTCTAAACTAACTCCAAGTTTTATAATTGGAGCTCTATTGGTTAATCCTAATCCAATTAGTACTCATTAACATAAATTTCCATCAGTACCCACATCAACAATCCAATATAAATCATATCCCCCAATTTCAGGATTCCAACCCAAACGGTTCCCTAAATCCAAATAGTCATCCCAATTCCAAATTTCAGGATTCCAACTCTATCGGTTCAACTAAATCAAAATTGTATAAAAGTTAGTACCTATAAGTACAAATTTCATCCACATTCATATCCTACACTTCAGCAGCAATTTTAAATGGATGCAGTATTCATATCCTACACTTCAGCAGCAATTTTAATTCCAAATTTTTAATATTCCAGCTCTATCGGTTCACCTAAATACAAATTGTATCAAATTTAGTACCATTTAATACCCATAAGTACAAATTTCCAAACCTACATCCATACCCCAATCCTACACACCAACAGCAATCTTAACTCCATATACCAGGATTCCAGCTCTAGCGGTTCGTTCAAAATTCAAATTGTACCAAATTTAGTATCATTTGGTACACATTCGTAGATAATTCAAAATTTTCCTACATACCCCAACAGTGATCCTAACTCCAAATTTCAGGATTCCAGATCTATCGGTACATCCAAAATTCAAAGTTTATCAAATGTAGTACTCATAAGTACGACATCCAAAGCTACTTACATGTCTCAATTTTATAAAGCAGTAGTATTCTTATTTCCAGATTTCAGTGTCCCAGCACTATCGGTTCACCCAAATCCAAATAGTATCAAATTTAATACATTTAGTACTTATAAGTACAAATTTCCAAACCTACATTCATACCCTAATTCTACACTGCAACAAGATTCCAGCTCTATCTGTTCTTTAAAATTCAAATTGTACCAAATTTTGTGCAATTTGGTACACATTAGTCGAAATTTCCAAAACTTCCTACATCGGTTTACCAAGAATTCAATTTTACAAATTTTAATACAAATAAATAAGAATTTCCAATTTCCGCAATGCAGTCGTAATCATATTTCCAGATTTTAGTGTTCCAGCTATCCAAATCCGAATTGTACCAAATATAGTACCATAAAGTCATTTTTGTATAAATGAGTACACATTAGTCGAAATTTCCAAAACTTCCTAGAATCCAAGAATTCAATTTTACAAATTTTAATAAACATAAATAAGAATTTCCAATTTCCGCAATGCAGTCGTAATCATATTTCCAGATTTTAGTGTTCCAGCTATCCAAATCCGAATTGTACCAAATATAGTACCATAAAGTAATTTTTGTATAAATGAGTACACACTTCCAAAACCACTTCTTTTGTCGATCCCACTTTGTATTTTGTAGCTTCCCCCCTTCACTTGCTACGAAATTAGACCAAATTTGGTACATTTTAGAACTTTGCGGATACTTATAGTTCGAATTTCCCAAAAAAAAACCCTTTAGTACATCTATCGCATGATCCTCCGGTAGTACGAATTTCCAAAAACCCAGCCTTATCTGACACATTCCGACTAAGAGTGTTAATGGTTGATGAATCGTTTAGTCAGTCAATCACTTTATATATAAATAAGGCCACTTCGGGCGAAAAACTTCAGAGTACCGAAAATGGGTCTGGCCCCTCTTTAGATGAGGTGCTATGTCTATAGATGGACTTATTTTCGGCAAATATGTATATTTTTTTCTGGAACACGTAATGCTAAATTACAGCCACTTCGGTGGGAATATGCTTCTAAAACCTTAAAAGTATCTAAATGGAACGGATATGATCAAATGTGGACCTATGTAAAAAACATATTCTGTATAAATGGACTTTACCATAACAGAACTCGAAATGCTAAATTGCAGCCATTTTATTGCAGCACGCGGCTAAAAACTTCAAAAACCCTAGGAGTAGAAGAAATTTAAGTGCAAAATTGTCTTGTTTTAGCATTAAGGTCCACAAGATAGTTACAAGAGCTATAAGATATTTCAACTATATAAAAAATGTTATTATACCTTTACAATTCCCTCCTATGGAGATTCCGTTTTTTTAAATCATTCAATGAAAATGAAATAAAATGAAACGATCATTGAAAAATATTTTCGAATTTAAATTTAATGCAAATTCGGTGCAATTCACTGCATTGCCATATTTGCCGAACAATTCGCATTTAGAATGCTGGTGTCGGTGTGGGCAGCAACTGCTGCCAAGCAAGTAGTAGTTGGAGTTGGCGTTGCATTGCATTGCTGCAAATGGACAATAACAATTTGTAAATATGCACTTCCTAAGACACTTTGAGAACTTCCAAAAACTTTACGGTTTCAATTTTTTGTTTGTTTTTTTGAAATTTTTTCGGACATTTCAAATTTGCCAAATTCAAATATACAATTGGCAAAAGGCAAAACAATATCAAAAAACAAAAGCAACAAAAGAAAAGTTTCCGTCTGTCTGTCGGTACATTCATACCAAAAATGTGCAACATAATGCAAATAATGTACTCTCTCAGGTTGCACAAGAACCCCAACACAATTTTCGTACAACAACATCAGCAACAAACACTCTAAGCCATTCGATCCCATTGCCATTTACCTTAAATGGTAACAGAATTGAACAGAAGGCGACAACGACGACGACGTCGATGATGATGATGATGACGAAGCACAGAATAGAATGAACAAAAGCTTTCATTCGATAGCTATGAACGCCCGTCTGTTTGACTTTCGTTTCATGGATGGTCAAGGTCCGCAGTGAACAAACTAACCTCAGCAAATATAAAATATATTGAATGTATCGCAAAAAAAAGAGTTGAAGTGAAAAAATGCGTGAGTCTATTTTGCACAATATTATGGCAAGAAAACATTTCCTTGTGCCAGCATTATTTCAAGCTTCCCAACAACCTGGTTAGAGTATTTAAAAGAGTTCTTAGGATCTTTGCACTATGGGTGGAAGTTTAATACTCAAACAAACCCACTATTCTTAATTTTGGGGATTTCGGACAACCAAATTAGCTGTTATTTGGTATTTTGGGTTCTAATTGTATAGCACTTGTGTCACGACCAAATGGTCAAAACCAAATTTCTCGGAAATTTGGTACTGATACGTCAAATACTTTTTCCTATACAAGGGTTCAAATCTGATTGTTGTTGACAAACTGTTTTTTCAGGTTTTTTTTCGAAAAATGGGTAAAATTCATTGATGCAGTGTGCGCAAAAATTCGCTCGCGAATTATTCAAAATACATTCTTTTCGTTTTGTGCTCATTTTACGAATGAATTTATGGCGATAAATTCTTTACCAAACGAGCATTCGCCAAAGAATATTCGCACACCACCGCACGCGTGCTCTCTCGCGAGAGTAAATATCACTATTCTCTCACACACATTCAACTGAATAACCATTGACACACACAAAGACAATTGCGTAAGAACCGATTTGGAACAGGCCCTTGTAACTTTATCATTCGCGATAAGTAGAAAACATTGGAATTCTCGTGAGAAGGAGCGTATTTTAATCTATTTTTATATGGTGTTTGCAGCTATTCACACCAGTACGGAAAGTTCAAAAGTCGGAAGGGGCCGACTATATGATACCCTTCACCACTTTGGGTACATACGATATATGTTAATATGCACAATATCCTGTAGATAGAACAGACATAGAATCGGACGGAATGAAATGTGTTATCTAGATATATATTTTTGGACCAATTGAAAACATACCATACACATACCATTCTGAAATCAATGAAAAATTGCATATCAAACAGGCAGATTTCTATATCATGCTAAATCTAAATCTGAACCGATTAAAAAAAATCGGAGACACCAGTATGGACCTAATTTAGTACTCTATGCAAAATTTTGTCCCAATCGCACAAATATTGGTAGTTTGGTGCACCATTCACAAAAAATCGGACGAAACTATATATGGGAGCTATATCTAAATCTGGACCGAATTTCTCCAATTTCAATAGGGCTCGTCCTTGGGGCAAATAAGTGAACTGTGCCAAATTTCATCCAAGTCGGATCATAAATGCGACCTGTACTTTGTTAACTAAAATACATGGACGGACGGACGGATAGACGGACATGCGTAAATCGGACGAAACTATATATGGGAGCTATATCTAAATCTGGTCCGAATTTCTCCAATTTCAATAGGGCTCGTCCTTGGGGCAAATAAGTGAACTGTGCCAAATTTCATCCCAATCGGATCATAAATGCGACCTGTACTTTGTTAACCAAAATACATGGACGGACGGACGGATAGACGGCATTCAACGAAACTACAAATAAGCTGCGTGAAACAGATGTCAATATTCCCAATGAAATTGTGGAAAAGTTTCATGGTTGCCACGGAATCTAGGGGCTCTTTACCTTTTTTGTCAATCCTGAATTTCATATTACTAGAAGAATTTGAAAGAAGACGACTGGAAGAGAGTCACGAAGTGTTTTGAGCAGAAATATACCAAATAAACTGAAAATCGACGTAGAAAATAGGAATACGAAGAGAATTAAAGGCTATAATTGGGGAAAAGTGTGTCATATAGCAAGGAACTGTTGGAGTATGAAGTCTGAGGTGAATGCTATGTAGAATCGATTAAATTCATGTAATCTTTTAAGTGAATCCAGAGTTTTGGAGCAACGTGTTAAATGTGTTTCGAACTCACAAAGAGCGAATTGAACTGGCCGGAGGTTATTACATATTAGCTCTGTCTGTTAACTCGATATTTGGTAAAATTTGTTACCAAATGTTACTAACAGCCTGTTTTTGTAAAATTCCAAACGAACGAATTCGAGTGAATTACGACTAATCTCCTTGGTTTTGAAAAATATGTCATTTATTTTTGTTTTGAATCAGAAAACCTTTATAAACATAAATAAAGGTTTGGTCGTAAGTCACTCGAATTCGTTCGTTTGGAATTTTACAAAAACAGGCTGTAAATGTTGTCTGTTTACACAAAAATCCAGTAAAAGAGAGTCAAGTGAGAGAGCAAGTTTGACAGTTGAACAACAACAAAGTTGCTGGAGTTTACTGAAAGAATTTTATTCAGTAAGATTTTGCAACTCAGCCATTTTCTGATCAGCTGTTTTCTGACCAAACACAAAAATTATTTAAAACATTTTATTTTTTAATTTGCAATGTTCAATTTGAAGTTAATTACAGAAAATGGAAGAAAATTCGTAAGTAATGCAAAGTTTCATTAAATTAGAAACTAATTCCTTATATATTTTTAGGCAAGTTCCAGATAGAGGGCAATGTATTGATGCAGGGAGCTTAAATGGTCCCGGGGAACATACCAGATCAATTTTTCTTTTATTATTTATTTTATTTTTAATATTAAATGTAATACAAATAATTGTGTTCGTCCTTTGTTTGTTGTTTATTTTGGCGCAAATCAAATGTTTTCTTGAATCAGCTGTTTATTTGCTAAATCTTACTAAAAGTTGTCTGTTTACTTTTTTCAGTATTATCGCAAAAGAGAGTAAGAAAGGCTTACTCTCTGAACTAGAACTTACTGAATAAATGTTACTGGAAAAGTAACCAGACACACTTATTATCAGAGGGAATATGCAGTATAAGATTGGTAACAAATACCGGTAAACAATTTATCATAAAGACGTGTTCCTCGTACCAAAATTAATATATAATTTCTTAATTGTTGCGAAGTTTACCTAAGAAAAGCAAATTACAATTTTTGATGATACATGGCCAGAAGTTAGAGTCATCAATGGACGTACAATTTTGACTGGATAAAAACTGACAATTTGTATGTCTGCAAAACAAACGCAAGAACGGTACACGGCATGTATTTGAAACCTAGTTTCATGAAGTGGCACAAACGTTGTGGCCACTCAACCATTCCCAAAAAGATAAAGAACCTATAGAATTGGTCCATACGGATGTTTGCGGCCCAATGAGAGTAATATCGGCGGTCCAGATATTTTGTTCTGTTTATTGACGACTACTCCCGAATGATGCTTGTTCATTTCTATAGAACAAAGGTGATGTATATAAAGCTTTTAAAAAATTTAGTTCATTGTGCGACATCAAAAAAATTAAAAACAATCCGTAGTGATGATGACAAAGAATATCTTAGTTCCGAATTTGATTTTAATCTAGAGAAAAAAAAATAGTGGTGTCCTCATGATTATAAGAATTTTAGACTTGTAATCAAGTTATGAAATTATGTAAATATTCATTATAAATGTTTTTTTTTCTGTACAATGACCACCACAAGCATCCTTTTTCAAAAATTCTTCCTAGGAATCCTCTAGAAATTAAATCATAGGCTAAAGGGACCCACAAAATAGTTGAGCATAACGAGGGGAATGGAACGAACACAAAAGCAAATCACAACCTTAAGAAAAACGGAATCAACAGACCGACAGGCATTCTCAATGGAGATGTCAGCCTGCAGACACATTTATACACGATTGGGTGAGCCGGTATCAGCAGGTGTGAGAAAGGCAACTATAGACTAATGGTTATTTGTGGAATTACCTACCTAATACCATGATAGCGTAAACCAATCATATTTTTAAGCTAACCTAAATCGCAATGTTTCTGCCCTTTGTCCCAATAACCTCACGAATTCTATCATTGAGTCTTATATAAACTCCGCGCTATTGGCGTAGACCCTAAGTTTCACATGACACCAAACCCGAAGTTTCCACTTATTCTTTGGGCTATAGCAGCGACATTGAAAGTTGTTCATGAGCGGGGTTTAGTACTACCCTCTTCGGTCAGTACTGCCCATTGTGCACAGTAGACAATATCGATAACAATGGAAGATTTATAATTTCTTAAAGACATGTGAGTTCAATAAATTCTCAAATTGTTGTCCAGAATACACTTGAATCGGTTTAGTTCACCATTTAACCACCCACATGATAATTGTCGCATGGTAACGCACAACCAAACAAACGACACGACGAACAACAACAACAAACTACAATACATTGTGGCTGCATGGCAATGCATCATCTCATCTCTTGGAGCTTAGCTCAACTGCTTTGAAGTGTCTTGAAGGGAGCAATAGATTTGCCACATTTATCGTTATAAATCAAAACCAAAACTGAAAAAAAATAGAAACTAGACTTGTTTTTCCGATTCGAATGCCGTTTGTAAACGTACATTCATTGGTTCGTTTACATTTTTATTCATAGAGCAGAGAAAACATCCACGTGAACTGGTGTCGGTTTGTTTGTATTTGATTTGGTTTGGAGTTGTGTTGTGTGTTGTTCCAAAAGAAGTTGGTCTATAAATTTTCATAGGAAGAAATAAAAAACAAACGAAGCGACAAAACATATGCGTGAACGATAGCTTCCAAGAGCTACACAAAATCGGATACGCTTTGGTATAATTAGTTATGAATTGATTTTGTTCGATTTGGGGCTGGGAAAGTAAAATATATCGAAGATTAAGCGGAACTTTTGCATGTGAGTTATTTAAAAAGTGACCTATATAGAAAAAAGTTTTGGAAAGAAGTTGTTCACTTTACGATAACCTATAATTCTATATAAGAGCCACATTGGGGGAAAAGGAGGATAAAGCCTTTAAAATGGTGCTGGGCAGATTCCTAGTTAACATCGGTTCTTCGAGCCGATCAGTGACCCATTGAGGAGTAAATTGAGACTGAAGAATTTTCCTTTAAAGGATGAGGAAATTCTATCAGCTGGGCGGAAGTTTGCCTTCTGATGTGGAAAATTCATGAGCTGGGATTTTAGTCTGAATTATACCCAGGGAGAATATAAAATTCTGATCCAAAAGGAGGCTGCGGCAAGGAAGAAGGCGGTAACGGCGAGGTGGCTTCACTTCTGAGTAGTGTTGCATACAAAATTTACAATTTATTACATGAGCGGATTTTGGGTATTTTTTGTTTCCATCATATCGATATTTTTTCTTTTTTATATTTGTTTACCCGATGTTGTGAGATATATTATAGGCCCAAGAATACCGATATATCTCGACTGACTGAGTCCATCTAGACATGTTTGTCCGCCCGTCTGCCCATTATCATTTATTATGGATCATTCGTCAGTTGCTTGTAAGTTCTGCACAACATCGACACCTATCGGTTAGATATTTGGGGGATCAAATGGAGCAACAAATGTATTTTCGTCTTCTTTCTGGTCCTCTAGAGATCACAATCTGCTCTGGAAATAGGCATAGATGTTCTCATGAATATTCGTCAATATTTGGCGGGTCCAATGGTCCAAGACTTTTGTATGAAAAATTTAAAAATGATTCCGCTAAACGAAGACCGTGGAAGGTGACACTATATCAAAGAGGAGTGTGTTGACCAAATTTATAATGTATCATTTTTTTTATTAAAATGTGACTGTTTGTGTGGGAGGTACTACAGATGATGGTAGCCGATAATTGTCCTAAATTTGCCAGATGGAGTGGTTTCATATTCCCCATTTCCGAACTTTATTTAAGATTGGAAGAAACATTACGATTTGCTAAATTTGGATGAAATCGTTACTCTTTTCGAAAGTTATCGTGTGCAACAGCCATCCAGACAAACGGACATTTGTAGGTGGACTCCAAATTGTCTGAAATGGATTTGGTCCAAAAACACATAGGTTCTAAAACGAATAATCTGATTAGGTGCATTTTGCCGTAGCAAAGTGTTTACGTCATAAGGCTAATCCGGAGCAACAACTGCAGCGCAAAAAAGTGTGCTGCCGAATATAACTGAGTTATGCCATCGACCACCTTCCAGTGGAGAAAATAGATAGGAAAGTCCTCCGAATGATTGTGAAAGGTAATCATTCATTACGGTTGGTTGAACTGTCAGAACTTAATTGAACTATATAATCAACTGAACGAGGTGAACGACCTAGTTCACTTTTAAAAAATGATCTATACTAAAGTGTAAAGGATTGACTGACTTAACGATTCTTCAACGCCCAGACGAAACGGCTAAAACTAGAAACTAGATGAGCGTCACTCTTGGTCCAAAGGTGTCAGATAAGGCTGGGTTTTTGGAAATTCATACTAGAACGTCACAAAAAGTACTAAATGTGGTACCTGTAGAGCTAAAACTCTTAAATACAAAATGAGGGTCACTGATGGGGTGTAGAATATATAGTTTTTGTTTTTTTTTTTTTGACATTCGAACTATAAGTATCCGGAAAGTACTAAAATGTGAATGGAAAGAGCTAAAAATTTGAAATGCGAATTAAGGTTGAGAAGTAGGGTCGATTGAAGAAGGTGTGTACGATAGGATATGTAGGTAACTTTTGATATATGTACTTATAAGTACGAAAAGTACTAAATGGTACTATACCGATAGAGCTGGAACACTGAAATTTGGAAATAAGATTACTACTGCATTGTAGAATTGAGGCAAATTTGGTACAATTTGAATTTTTGGTGTACGAATAGAGCTGGAATCCTGAAATTTTGAGTTAGGATCGCTGTTGGGGTGTAGAATTGGATTATGTAAGAAGTTTTTGAAATTTATACTAATGTGTACCAAATTTGGTAAAATTTTGATTTAGGTGAACCGACAGAGCTCGAACACTGAAGTTTGGAAATAAAATTATTGTTAGGGTGTAGGATGTAGTTTTGAAAATTTGGAATAGTAAAAAATTTGAAATTCAGATTACTGCTGGAGTGTAGAATTGAGATATGCAGGTAGTTTTGTGAATTCGTACTTATATGTAGTAAATGGTACTAAATTTGCTACAATTTGAATTTTGGGAGATCCAATTGAGCTAGAATCTTGAAATTTGGATTGGATTTGGATTTTTACTTATGTGAACGAAAAGTGCTAAATTCGATACAATTTCCATTTAGGTGAATCGATAGAGCTGGAATACTAAATATTTGGAATTAATATTACTGTTGGAGTGTAGAATTATGGCATGTAAATAGTTTTGTAAATTCGTACTTTTGTGTACTAAATTCGGTACAATTTGGATTTAGGGTAAACCGATATTTGATACAACCGATATGCGATTTTGGAGGGGAGAATTGTGGTATGTTGTATTGGAAATTCGTACTTATGTGTACTAAATTTAATACAAATTGAATTTTTGGTGAACTGATAAGCTAGAATCCTAAAATTTGGACTTAGTATCACTGTTGGGGTCTTGGATTGGAGTATGTAGGAAGTTTTGAAAATGGGTTTAGGTCAGTCACTAGGTAATTAGCAATATTCAAACGGTATTGGAAGAGTCGTGACGTAAGCATACACGGAATAAAATAATTCGTATATTATATGAATAGTGTTCAGAAAGATTTGCCATTTTATGAATGATTTCTGCATTTTATGAATGAAAGAGAGAATAATAACAAAACTTTGGAGCGTGTGACGGTTCAGAAACTCTTTGTCGTTGTATGTTTTCTATTTTGATTTTATGATTTCATCTTATTTGTTATGTCTTGTCTCGTTTCTTCTTTTTTATTTACACGTGATTGTTCTGCGTCATTAGAACAATCATATACGAGTACAATGTAAAACAATCGGTTGGGTTTGTTTTTCGTATCAATTTGTAAAAACTGAATATATTATGATATACCATGTTTTCCTCATATATTGAATCCACAAAATACATGTAAGTTGGATGAAGAAGGGATGGCTTTAAATAGGTAATTAGACATACGGTCATACAAGAAGAGTTCTTGAAGTTCTTTGAGTCGAAAAATTTAAGAATGAGTTTTTTCTGAGACATTCAAACATTCAAACTAGGCAGGCTTAATCCCAGTTTGTTGTTTTTATAAAAAACAACTATTTATTAGTGGGGAATGTATGGCATTGTCTGCCGAGGGGTAAGGCAGGGAAGACTATAGTTTCGGATCTCGCCACTGATCCTCATCAGTTCCCTTAGTTTTTTGTTGGGATATTCTCCCCAGAAGCTATTAATAGCTTCTTTACAAAAAACGTTTCAAACCCAAATGTCTCTTGTGACAATTCGAAGTTCTTACGTTACCAGCGATACGACCCCAATGAGAAGTTCGTTTCGTTGGCGCCTGACTTCGTGGTCAACAAGGCATTTACAGACAACTACAATACATTTCCCACTGCTATGTGTCGTCACTTTGTGACGAATGCACATAACGTTGTTGTTGGTATTGCTAGTTAAAGCAATAAACCAAACAGTATGACCGTGCCTCGTCTACAACTTCAGTAGTGTTGGCGAGTTATTTGGGATACCATTTGTATTTTGTTTTTGCAAAATAGTCAGGCTTAATCCCAGTTTGTTGTTTTTATAAAAAACAACTATTTATTAGTGGGGAATGTATGGCATTGTCTGCCGAGGGGTAAGGCAGGGAAGACTATAGTTTCGGATCTCGCCACTGATCCTCATCAGTTCCCTTAGTTTTTTGTTGGGATATTCTCCCCAGAAGCTATTAATAGCTTCTTTACAAAAAACGTTTCAAACCCAAATGTCTCTTGCGACAATTCGAAGTTCTTACGTTACCAGCGATACGACCCCAATGAGAAGTTCGTTTCGTTGGCGCCTGACTTCGTGGTCAACAAGGCATTTACAGACAACTACAATACATTTCCCACTGCTATGTGTCGTCACTTTGTGACGAATGCACATAACGTTGTTGTTGGTATTGCTAGTTAAAGCAATAAACCAAACAGTATGACCGTGCCTCGTCTACAACTTCAGTAGTGTTGGCGAGTTATTTGGGATACCATTTGTATTTTGTTTTTGCAAAATAGTCAGGCTTAATCCCAGTTTGTTGTTTTTATAAAAAACAACTATTTATTAGTGGGGAATGTATGGCATTGTCTGCCGAGGGGTAAGGCAGGGAAGACTATAGTTTCGGATCTCGCCACTGATCCTCATCAGTTCCCTTAGTTTTTTGTTGGGATATTCTCCCAGAAGCTATTAATAGCTTCTTTACAAAAAACGTTTCAAACCCAAATGTCTCTTGTGACAATTCGAAGTTCTTACGTTACCAGCGATACGACCCCAATGAGAAGTTCGTTTCGTTGGCGCCTGACTTCGTGGTCAACAAGGCATTTACAGACAACTACAATACATTTCCCACGAAGTCAGGCGCCAACGAAACGAACTTCTCATTGGGGTCGTATCGCTGGTAACGTAAGAACTTCGAATTGTCACAAGAGACATTTGGGTTTGAAACGTTTTTTGTAAAGAAGCTATTAATAGCTTCTGGGGAGAATATCCCAACAAAAAACTAAGGGAACTGATGAGGATCAGTGGCGAGATCCGAAACTATAGTCTTCCCTGCCTTACCCCTCGGCAGACAATGCCATACATTCCCCACTAATAAATAGTTGTTTTTTATAAAAACAACAAACTGGGATTAAGCCTGACTATTTTGCAAAAACAAAATACAAATGGTATCCCAAATAACTCGCCAACACTACATTCAAACTAGGTTTAAAATGGTTCATTTTATATGGAACTATAAGATGTTTCCAATTCTGTTTGTACCCCCTCGAAATAATTATTATAGACCATGAATAAGATTTAGCCAACGAATTTGAATAAAACCCCTTGCCTATATAGTGTATTACAAATTCACTTTCTGCCAATGTACGATATTTCATTATTTCTCCAAAACATCTTTGTCATTATGCAAATAATAAATAACCCAGAAGAAAATGTCAAAAATTAACAAGATTTTCTTTTACACAACCCCACACTATAGTCTCAATATGTCTTCTTTTCTGAGACTGGAATCCCCATCCCCATTTACAGTGCGTTTGCTACAATTCGATACTTCATTGCATCGTGCCGAATGGACGGACGACCGACGGCAACTGTTTGTAGGCGCAATCTCAAGTTGTTTGGAAATTTCTTCATTTAAAGCGAATAAAACAAGATTATGAGTATATTTGTGTAAAGATTAAAATTGAAGTATTGAACATGTTGTTGTTGCTGCAGTTGTTTTCTTTTTTGTCTTATTACCTTTTTTCCATATGGAACTTGTACCGAGACCAGGATGGTCATTGTGATTTATGATCGGCAACAGTGCAACATATCATAAACATACTGTGAAATACACCACAACACACACACATATGCACCCGTATTTTGGGCTGATGGGCCACTGATGCTACCTCTACTGCCACTACTGGAGCTGCTGTTGCTGTTACTACTGGCCAACAGGTCGTACCTTGATGATGTTTGCAAGTAGTAGTCATGTCTCCCACCTCCATTATTTTTTTCCTTGGCAATCCTTTGTTGTTTAGGTCGTATCTGGTCGTAGAGCCTACCATCCACCTTCATATTTGCAATAGTTTGTAACAAACCAACAATCAGCCATTGGGTGAAGTTTATTTTTACATAATTATTAACTTTAAATAAAATTGTCAGCTAAGCGGGAATGGTGTGTAGGTTAAGGGTGACCATCATAAAATTGGGGTTAATACCTGATTTCATAGCTTCTTAATATAACTGCAGAAATTCTTGGTATTGAAAATGGTAGATATCGATTTACATTTCAAATTTCGGCTACCTCGAATATTTATTTCATATTTTCAAACTAAAATTCTATCTAAAATCGATCGGTAGGAGTGTCGTAATGCTACTGATGTGAAAAACGCAGCGTATAAGGTAACCCTGTATGCAATAGCAACACGTAATGCGATGGAGAATTAAAGGTCGTTTACATTGTACCGGATTTGGTTAACCCAGTGGGTTTAAATTATCAATTCCTTTGAATATATGCCAAATAAATCCTCATAAAGTATGTTAACCCGGTAAAAATTTATAATGTAAATGCCGTATTATTGGGAGGAAAGGAGAAACGTATTTTCAGAAAAAAGAAGAAGAAAAACGTGAACGTAGGTAAATCGAGATGTACAGGAGTAAGAACGAAGTCCGGAAATTTTACCAAAGAGTAAAATACCAAACCGAAGGTTTTGGTGCAGACCCATCCTCCTGTAGAGATGAAGATCGAAACCTGGTGTCAGATACAGATAGCGTGTTGAGGATCTGGAAAGAGCATTTTAAAAATCTTCTGGTATCAAATAGTGGCGGTGAAGAGGTTACCCAAGAACCAATCAAAGATGACGGTATAGATTGTATACCACCTAGTCAAGATAATGTCAGAGTAGAAATTAATCGGACGAAGAACAATAAAGCAGCAGGTGCCGATGGATTACCAGCCGAGCTATTCAAGACCGGTGGTCAGATGCTGGACAGGAGCATACACCAGCTGATTTGTACAATTTGACTAGAGCAATACATGTCCAATGATTGGAACCTCAGCACAAAAAAGGAGACAAGACGATATGTGGTAACTATATATGAATTAGTCTTCTCTCCATCGCATATAAAGTGCTATCAAGCGTGCTGTGTGAACGGCTGAAGCCAATGGTCATGACATTATTGGACCATACCATTGCGGCTTCAGGCCTGGAAAATCCACCATTGACCAAATTTTCACTCTGGACTAGATCCTCTAAAAAAGACCCACGAAAAAACACATCTACACATTCCACCTATTCGTCGACTATAATGGCGCATTGGACAACCCTATCCGTTCAGAGGTGTTTAAAGCCAAGTCTGAGTTGGACATTCCTGCAAAATTAATACGGCTATGCAGTATAACTTTAAGTGGCACAAGGTCAGATGTTAAAGTAGGAAATGACTTCTCGGAGTCCTTCAATACCGAACGAGGATTCAGATAAGGTGACAGTTTGTCGTGTGACTTATTTAACATTCTGCTGGAAAAGGTCATACGAGATGCAAATGTGAACAAAAATGGCACTCTGTACACCAAACGGTATATGTTACTCGCATACACCAACAACATCGACATAATCGTCACCTTAGATCGAATTGAGAAGTAGTCTGCCAAAGTGGGACTGGCAGTAAAGGAACAGAAGAAGGTATCAACGCGCAAGACGTCGAATGAACCATGAGCTATACCATTTATTCTCGGACATTGAAATAATCAGACGGATTGAGCTGCAGCAACTACGTTGGTTAGGCCATCTTGTAATAACGGATGAAGATGACCCACCTCAAAAGGCATATAAGTGATGACTCACGCAAAAGGGGAAGGCCACGAATCCGATGGAAAAATCAAGTAGAAGACAACATCTCGGAATAAGGTTCTTCAAATTGGATGAGATGCGCACAAGACCAAGACTATTTTTAAGCTCGGCTTATGGAACAACCGTTCTGGCATAAGCCAGCTAAGTAAGTAAGTGTTCATTACTTCTTGTCTTCCTTTTTGTTTTCTCGTACGTAATTTGGTTTGGTCACCCCACAACAAACCCTTTCCTCGTTTCGAATTATGTACATTTACAAATTTCAACCTACCAACTCTTCAACATAAGCGACAACAACATCTTCCTCCACATTCCATCATTCTCGCCCTAGCAGGACTGGACTAGCAATGTAGCAAAATATTCAAAACTTCCAACACCACCACCATCACCATTTTGTGAAATTTTTCTGATATTCAACTAAACGCCAGCGTATTTTGTAATATTTTTATGTTTTTTGCGTCTCTGATTCCAATATCGGTTCTTCCACTACTTTTCCTTTTTTTACTCAATTCAATGTTAATATTGAATTTTTTAGTTTCAGTAGGAGTTTTGCCCTGCAGGATGCAATTGTCTGCTTAAGAGCTCTCATTCTGACAACAATAACAGCAACTACTACGAAACATGTTACCAATTCGTTCGTTTTTGGCCGCAGCTTCCTTCATGTCGCGATAATTCATTCATTTTCATATTCTCGCTCAAATCGCGTCGTTGGCGTACAGAATATCAGGTTGATGTAGCAGCTGGAGCTTCTACTCCTTTGCAACAAACACACACATATGACGACCACGATGACGACGACCATGATGATGATCGTCAGCATTTTATGGATATGATGATACATGGATGCCTAGTGATTTATTATGGCATCGGTGTAAAATTGTCTGTTCCACGTCGATGCCAATGCTGAAGCAGAAGCTGTTGGTATTGTTAAAATAACAATAATGAGGTTAAGGTACAAATCGTAAAATGTGGGCATGCTGGCTTGTTATAGGATTTCTTTGGTAGTTATAGGAAAATACAACAAAAACAAAACATCGATGAACGTGGGGGTAGTCATCTTGTATCACGTCCAATTTTTCAATATTTAAAAAGTTGGGTGTAATAAATTTTCTTAAATGTCCTGATAAGTATATGAGAGCCAATATTTTAATTTGGTCCCGGCATAACGATAATTAAACTGGTGTTCTTGTGTAATGTAAATTTCAGTCATGTCTGCAATTGAAGATACATGTTGCAACAACGTGGATTTTTCAAAATATTTTTTTCAGACCTATAAAAGGCGTGGATTTTTTCAAGATAATTTTTTCAGACCTATATATGGCGTGGATTT
This sequence comes from Musca vetustissima, assembly GCF_032173495.1. NCBI lineage: Eukaryota > Metazoa > Arthropoda > Insecta > Diptera > Muscidae > Musca > Musca vetustissima. Next base: position 28,466 of record NW_026873833.1, read on the forward strand.
TTTCAAGGTAATTTTTTAGGCCTATATAAGGCGTGGATTTTTTCAAGATAATTTTTTCAGACCTATATAAGGCGCGGATTTTTAAAACTACTGTTTAGGGACCTATAAAAGGCGTGGATTTTAAAACTAATTTTTAGGGACCTATAAAAGGCGTGTATTTTATAACTAATTTTTAGGGACCTATAAAAGGCGTGGATTTTAAAACTAATTTTTAGGGACCTATAAAATGCGTGGATTTTTTTAAACCCTTCACCACACTATGGTACAGGGTATTATGTCTTTGTGCATATGTTTGTAACAGGCAAAAAGAAACGAGATAGACACATGGTTCCTTTTGAGAATATGCATGGAATCACTTTTTAAATTGTAAAACGACCTGTACGTATTTATGATCCGAATTGGATGACCTGTACGTATTTATGATCCGAATTGGATGAAATTTGGCATTGGTCACTTATTTGGCCCAAGGACGAACCCTATTGAAATTGGGAAAAATCGGTTCAGATTTAGATATAGCTCCCATATATATATTCGTTCGATTTAAGGTAAATGGTGAAATAAAATCCCTAAATATCTTTCGATTTCCACGAAATTTGGCACAGCGTACTGAATTAGGCCTAGCATGATGTGTGTTAAGTTTTCTGAAAATCGGTCCAGATTTAGATATAGCTCCCATATATATTTTCGCCCGATTTAAGGTAAATGGGGCACCAAAGTCCCTATATATCTTTCGATTTGCACGAAATTTGGCATAGGGTACTGAATGAGGTCCAGAATAATGTGTGCTAGGTTTTCTGAAAATCGGATCGGATTTACATATAGGTCCCATATATATTTTCGCCCGATATAATGTAAATGGTGCGTCAGAGTCCCCATATATCCTTCGATTTACACGAAATTTGGCATTGCTTACTGAATTGTGTATAGAATGATGTGTGCTATGTTTCGTGAAAATCGGTTCAGATTTAGTTATAGCTACAATATATATTTTCTTCCGATTTTATGGAAATTTTTCACAACATATCAAATTGAGACTAGAATGACGTTGTTGTATTTTGTTGAAAGTGATAGCTTCCATATATATTTCGATTCGAATTAAATGTTGTCTGCACTTATAGATAAAGACCACATTATAAGTTCAATTCAATTTCAAGTTAGGATACCAATGTAGAATATAAACATTATAAACATAATACTTTAGGCATATAAACGGCGTGGATTTTTTAAACATAATCTTTTAGGGACATATATAAGGCGAGGATTTTTAAAACTAATACTACTGTCTACAAATTGGTACTTCATTTTTTAAGTTATAAAACCTCTTATTGGTCATTGCCAATGAACTACTGACCTAATACCCACGACACCGCTTGTAAATTCCCACCCTCACGATCAGACAATTTGTTTTATCAGATTCCTCAATGTTCTGTTCCCACATTATGTTTTTCAATAAAAGGCCACTGTAAATAAAATTCTGAAAAAAATGTTTTTAAGAATTACTGAGTACCTACATCGATTCCATTTGTTTCAACTAAATCCAAATCACATACTCGTACACAGCCAATATTTATTTACAATTCTCATAGCTCTTGAAATTCACCAATTTGCTGCAGTGATAAAGATTTTCACACGATTCACAATAATTCTCAAAAAAAAAATTGCACTGCTTAAAGCTTTTTGCAATAAAATAATCTCTCAACTCGGCATTAAAATACTTCATACTTTGCGTATTTACTCAGGTGGTGGTGGCAGTGGAGGTTGTGGTGTTCGGTGTCGGTATTCTTGTGGTTCACTCAATCGCCTACAATGCACGACAATATTATACCACCATCGCCGCCAAAACAACATAAACACAAACACACAACCAACAGTCACCCACTAAAGGACACTTTACACTATCTCGAATGTTTTTGACTTTTTATTTTCGATATACTTCAATTCCAAAGAAACCACATCGGAGATAATGCAATATTTGCATTAGCTTTGTGGGATAGTGTAAAGTGAACACGGTATAGTTGCAGAACGTTCTCAAAGTGAGGGAAGTCACATTTCAAAGAAACTCTTTAAATCAGCCTGTAATGCAATACTATGAAACTCAACTCAAGATGGGGCAAAGCGTGGGAAAAACTTACTCCCACCGCATTTATAAAATTTGGCGGAACATATTGTGATTTTAATGTTTAAAATTTTACGGTGGAAGCGTTGAAGTATAGCGTTGAGTATTGATAAGACGTATATATGATGTAGAAGCAGATTATAACGGTAAATATAATCGAACAATGATTCATGACTCTTGGCATAAGTGATGTTATTAGCGAGTTGGTGTGGGAAAATTCTTTACGCAATTTACATTGCAATCGCAACCATTTTGAATCGATTAACATTCGCACTTTCACCTAATAAGATATGCATAAATGAGGACCGATATAGCTTATTTTCGAACCTAACCTTCTTGTTTTGTAAGCCGATACAGAATTAATGGGGCTCCTAGGAAAAAAACTAATGTTATGATAGGACCTTGAACATACCGAAAAACATGATTGAAATTCTCAAAATATCTAATAGGAGAGCAACCGTTACATTATGCTACAATAAAGCCGGGATCAATATTGAAATTTTTGGTAGTGAGATTTGACAGCCAATGCGAATACAAAATACCACACCACATCAAAATTCAGTCGAAAAATATGTCCAAAATTCGCAAAATACCGACATATAAATAAATTTTAGTGGGGGAATGTACTGATACCGTTATGAGAAGCCAAAATTTCAATTATGGGGGCTACAATTAAACGTGCGTCAATATTAAAAATGTTTAGTTCTAAAATGTGCTATAGAATGATAACCAAAATACAAAATTACAGCCAAGTTGGTTAGAAAACATGTCCAAAATACCGAATACTAGGGGGTGCCGTTATATGGTGGCTATCCTGATTAATAATTTTTGTTACGGAAATGTGTTATTCAATGAGAACCTAAAAATACCAAATTACAAACAATTAGGTGGAAAAATGTGTCTAAAATCCCCAAAATACCGATTATTGGGCGTTACACCAAAATGTGAACCGATATATCCTATTTGCAATACCAAACATCATAGGAGTATTGGAACGGACATGCGTATGTCGAATTTTATTCTGATCGAGAATATATATACCTTGTGGGGTCTCCGGTGAATATTGCAAACGGAATGGCGGAGGAAATAATAAAAAGGGGTTATATGGGGCCTACCCACAACAGGGGGTGAGTATTTATAATTTTGTTAGAAAGAATTATTACCAAATAGGAATCCAAAATAGGAAATTTCAGCGAATTCGGTTGCAAAACGACATCAAAACCTATGTTGGCCGATATTTTTTTATACCCTTCACCAAACTGTGGTACAGGATATTTTGTCTTTGTGCATATGTTTGTAACAGGCAAAAGGAAACGAGATAGATAAATGGTTCCTTTTGAGAATATGCATAGAATCACTTTTTAAGTCGATTTATGCATGTCCGTCCGTCCGTCTGTCCATATTAAATTGTAAAAAAATACAGGTCGCATTTTTGATTCCAATTGGATGAAATTTGGCACAGCTCATTTATTTGGCCAAGGACGAACCCTATTAAAATTGAGAAAAATCGCTACAGATTTAGATATAGCTCCCATATATATTTTCGTCCGATTTTAGGTAAATGGTGCACCAAAGTCCCTATATATCCGTCGATTTGCACGAAATTTGGCATAACTTACTGAATTAATCCTATGACGATGTGTGTTAAGTTTTCTGAAAATCGGTTCAGATTTAGATATAGCTCCCATATATATTCCGATTTTAGATAAAAGGTGCACCAAAGTCCCTATATATCCCTCGATTTGCAGGAAATTTGGCATGACTTACTTAATTAAGCCTATAACGATGTGTGCTAAATTTCGTGAAAATCGGTTCAGATGTAGATGTAGCGCCCATATATATTTTCGTCCGATTTTAGGTAAATGGTGCACGAAATTTGGCATAGCGTGCTGAATTAAGTCAAGAGTGATGTGTGTTAAGTTTCGTGAAAATCGGTTCAGATTTAGATATAGCTCCCATATATTTTTTCGTCTGATTACTCCTAATGTATGTCTGATTAAGACGAAATTTTGCAGAACTTCTCAAATTGAGACTTGAATGACGTTATTGACATATGGATTTTGAACGGGTGTCTGATCGAGATTAAATTTTTAAAAGTGCGACGTATCGAATATCGTGTATATGTACAATATACCGAAAGTGGTGTAGGGTATCATATAGTCCGACTTTACTACTTTCCTTACTGTTTTTTTTTTTTTTTTTTGTTAGGGATTTATTTTCTAATACGAACATAAAATACCAAATTACAGCTAATTCGATCGAAAAACTTTTTCTAAATCCTCAAGATCCGGATCATTAGGGGGTACCGTTATATGATTGCAACCCCAAAAGAAAATCTATATTGATACATTTTAGTAGAGATATTTCTTTATTTAATGTGAATCCAAAACACCGCATTACAACAAGATAATTTAAAAAACTGGCCCAAATTTCCCAAAATACCAAATATCTGGGGATACAATTATATTGGTCTTAGTCGAAAAAATGAAACAAAATATTGAGATTTGGTACCCAAAAATAACTCCAAGTACCAAATTACAGTAATTACAGTCGATTGAAAAACGGAAATTTAGGGGTGTACCCTATGCCCTATTTTCGAGCTTGACCTGTCTGATGAGAAAACATAATTCTATTCGAAATTTCATAACACTATCTCAATTCTTTCGAAAGATAGTGTGATTACAAAAGTCGGACGGTCTCAGAATTTTACATTATAGACTTAGTATTTTCCCGATTTAAACGTAAATTTTGAAGAATGTACCGAATTAAGTCTAAAACAACTGTTTTGTTGTTGATGTAACAACATACATACAAGAAGGGACTTGATTATGTATTGTCTGGTTCCGGTTCCTCTGTATCTAAAATCTGGAGGGGTGTAAACTGTATTTGCTTCGTCTGTTTTACGAATTGAGGCATCTTAGCTGTGATAAATCTACTCGTGTATGTTTAGGCCAATTCTTCTCCACTGCTAGATGGGAATAGCGCCCCAAGTGTAATTGCTACTGACGACAGTGAAATCTGTCTGTAAGATTCACCTCAGCTGCCATTCTTGCAAGACTTCAGTAGCTGCTTCATCCAATCTACTTTCCAGGCTTCAGGATATATGTGTGGCTGACAAATTGAGGACATCTGTAGCATCTAAATTGTGGCGATATCTTCTCGGCTTTGAGGTGCCCATAGTTCAAATATTATGAAGTCGAGTTGTCTATTAACGGAGACGATTATAGGGTGGTATTACAGAGTTGCCATTTTCCTTGTCATTCACCGTGCATAGGACTGAATTTCATAATTCATGGCGGACATTGAAATATCATAGTGCCAGAATGTTATTACCTTATAAAAGTGGGCTAATATCCCGTGTACAACAACTCTTCGAAAATATGTCTACATTAAGCATCTCCTGTTCCACACTTTACTCCAATTCCATTGCATCCCATTTGGATGGATACGATTCTGACAGTCAATTCAGGTCCGGAGTTTCTCTATATCTCTCACAGACTAAAAGTGTTCGGAACAGGCATTCCGGTATATAATGCCCCCACATGACAAAAATAAAATCCAGGTACTTGCATTTGTTACGCGGCAGCATCAGGTCGAAATCTTCATTCGCGTAGTGGATTGTATCAAATTTTTGTTCTATATATTTTAAGCAGATTTCATCTAAATGATGTACAAAATATCCGAATTTTTGCGGAGTGTACAAAAATGATTCTAGAATGACAACTATTTAGTTTTTCTTCGGTCCAGATTTATTTTGTCTGATTTCATGCGAATTTTTGGAATATACCAATTTTTTTACAAAACCCCCATACTATTTTTGGTATTTTCATGCTTTTATGACAATCTTTACAGGTCAAAGCCCCCCACGTAAAGATTGCTTGGTTTTTTTATTTGCATTTTTGTGGTTTTGGCATTTCGAGTACTTGGAGAGTGGAAACCATCGTAGCCGAACATTTTCAACTGGTCAATGTTTTAAGGTAAAGGCCGCCTAATTTTTGATAATTTAAATTATTTATCCAAATGTTGTAACATATACTTCCTTATTCCAGGTTAATAAAAACGTCTTCCCAGAATATGTTTTCAATATAGCTCCATGTTCTTTGTATGTGGGGTTGTGTATCCCGCAAAGGTTTCTCTAAATATCCTGCCGGGTTTTCAAATCTAATATTACGTATACATTGTACCGGATTTCGTTAACGCAATGGGTTTCAATTGTCAATTCCATTGTGTACATTCGAAATAGATCCTCATAGAGTAGGTTAACCCGGTAAAAAGTTTAAGTGTGTAATTTTCCGACCGATTTAAGGAATTTTAAAACATTATTAAAATACTTATCAGCAATAAATTTTTACCCACTCTAATATACACACATTATTCAAAGTTAATTTAATTTTGATTTCAAATTTGTTTACTTTGCCAATTGATTTTTTGTTGTTGTTATTTTCATTCCTTATTTATACAAGAAAAATATACTTCCCAGGCAATTTATATAACAGCCATTCAGAAAAAATAATATTTTAGCTAACCAATAGATAGTTTCTATTGCTTTATTGATTTTTGTGTCTTCCGCAGTTATTCTTTGGAGTTTTTCCTCGGGTTTTCTTTGGTAACTAAGAGGCCAAGGATGTTTATGAACATAGCCATTGACTGAGCTGACAAATGTACTTCGATGATTGGTTTGGAAATATTGCATTGGCGGTTTCAGCCGGACAACAGAACACTTGAAATGTATAGTTGTTTGTTGAGGGGATTTTTGTATAGCTTCTTTTCGGTGTTCATCTGTTGTGGCATTCTTTTCTTTCTTTGACTACAAATCGAGAATTACTTTTGATTTGTTTATAGTCATCGATTATTTGCATTATAAATTTTATAAGCAATTTACAAATTTCCGATGTCCATATTCATAATGTTAACAGTATAACAAATGGCTATGGTGAGTCTATTATTTGAATAAGCGGATTGGATGGAATATGTATACAAAATATGTCGATATTAGTAGCTTCATTTTACTTTTTACAAAGAGGTTTTAGAAAATGAAAACCTAGATATAAAATTAAAGCAATTTTTATACCCTACACAACTATGTTGTCAGGGTATTATAGCTTTGTGCAGCCCCAAATGTTTGTAACGCCGCGAAATATTGGTCCAGACCCACCTTTAAGTATACCGATCGTCATATCTCGACTAGCTGAGTCGATCTAGACATGTGTGTCCGTCCGTCTGTCCATTATAATTTGTAAACACGATACAGGCCACAGTTATGGACCAATCTTCACGAAATTTTGCATGTAGGATGGGTTCTGGCCAATGAAGACCCCTATTGTTTTTGGAAAAGATCGGTTAATATTTAGGGGATGAAATGGACCAAATACTAAATTTTTGTCGGTTTTTCTGGTCGCTCCAGAGGCCGCAATTATGGCCCAAACACCGCGAATTTTTGCATGGAGAAGGGGATCGGGTCAGAGAATAAGCGTGCATGTTTTGATAAAGATCGGTCAATATTTAGCGGGTCAAATGGACCCTGACTTTTGTGTGAAAAATGACAAAATTTGTATTCTATGGCATATATATTTACTCCTGGAGGATGTAGACCCTAGGAGTTGATAACATATCCAAGAGGAGTGGTTGACCTTTAAATTGATACCAAATATAGTGATGTATCTACTCAGATGTGGGAGTTACAGTCAAATATTTACATGTGCTTACGTATTCAGATATAATTAAGTAATCCATTACCACATTAAAGGGAGAAATATCGCGCTGATGGCTTTGAAATTTTTCATGAAGTTCCAGTTATGGTCAAGAACAACGCCTACAATTTTCGGTGATGATTAGATTAAAATTTTGGGATGAAATGGACCGAAAACATAATTTTTTGTGTGTTTTCGAGTAGAGTATAATCCGAAAATCACAACTCACCCACCGTGAAGGTAATCTGGACAAGTAATTACTGCTCCGCTCCCTGGTTTTTAAATAAGCCTTAACCCCCCAAACTCTCGATGTTTAGGAGGCATGAATTTATGGCGGCTACTCCAAATGGCTACCTACATTAAAGTTTTACCCCATAAGAAACCAATTGGAGGGCAATAGCCAGTCATAACCATTGTGTACGTCCTTACCGTGCAGATGCCGCTACCAGAATAAGAAGAGAGTGTCACAGTTCGACAGTCATAACCATTGTGTATAATAAATGACTTCAACTGGCAGCCCGTCAGTTCTATTCCGCACGATTGCATCACCTTTGAACCATAGGAAATCCAACTGGCAAGGATTCAGAAAATTCGCCAATCAGAGTACTTTACATACCATCTGATAACAGAAAGGAAATTCCTGGACATCATTGCAGCTGGAGCAGCTAGACTTGAGACCTAATTTCCCTGCAGATGCAGTTGGTCTTGCAAATGAGGGTGATGAACTCCATCGATCTAACCAGGTAAATTCCCATGGTCAGTTAACTCACGTTCGAGGACAGTAGAATAGTCGCGGAGCATAAGCGGAATAAATGGTTGGACATCGGAACCAGTGTGATTATACTGCGGGCAACGGTTAAGTCGGTCTCGAACCCTGCTAAGAAGGATGATAGGACCTCAGCCACAATTAACGACGAAACTGTGACTGATCCGAAGATATGCGCAAGTAATTTTAATCGTTGGTCCCTGCCAGAATATTCATTGTTATGCTGAAATAACTGGACGAGCCCGGAGTTGAGTAACCGACCAAAGACCTCAATTCGATAGCCACCAACATCGTTCCCGAAGCCTGGATAAAGGAAAGGGTAGTTCCGCTACTGAAGCCAGGCAAGGATGCCAGCAAAGATGAATCATACAGGCCGATTGCATTTTTTCACCAGTAGCAAAGACTCTTGAGGCAATACTGCTCCCGAGCATTAGGCAAAGCTATCTAGTTGCGAATCATCAACATGGGTTGCGAAAGAAACCAGTACAACAACAGCGTTGCACGCCATCTCCATATAAATCGAGGACCTAACCAGAACCGTCCATAGAACCTATCAAAAGCCTTTAATACCATGACACACTGTTTGAGGACATATAGAACACTTTTTTCCTGCCAAGTTTGGAACGTTGTGGCCGCCAGTCGAACTGGAGTTCCGGAATAAGAATTCCAAGCCCCGTAGAGTTGAACAGAGAGTTCTCAGGGTGGAAATGTTTAACCTTTTCTGTATTACAAGCGTCCAGACAAGACCAAACCAGACTGAGGGGATGTTCCGAAGAAACCATCCTTTAGCAATGAAGATGATTAGGTCGACCGATGAACATCATCCTGCTGCAAAGATATTGTTGATCAATGACTTTTTGGTTGTACTTCTTATATATAAGACGGAACGGTGTTATGAACTGAACGGTATTACCGACTGTAAATAATTTTTAAAGCAAGCATATTTTAAGGAGCAATGATTTTTCATAGACACAAACCATTATATGGCTTCGTGGTTCGAGTATTTCCCACTAGGGAATGCATTTTTATTTCTCTTCGCCTTCATTATCAGACAATTTTCTACGTTGATTAATATTTCAAAATAGCCATCATTCAAAAAAATCCGACCGATTTTATATTTTTGGAAGACTCACCACGTATTGGAGGGTGTGAAAAGTTTGATTCGTCAAAATTTAATGAATGAATCATATTGAAAAATAAATCCATTTTAATTATTCGCCAGATTTTTTATTGTTTTTATTTTTCGTTTCCGATTTGTCACTCCCTTCAACATCTTGCATTTTAAAAAATAGCAGATCATTTGGTTTTAATGTCCATTGTTTAAAATATTTATCCTTTAGTTCTAACCATGCGTTTTGATATTCTTTAGCTTTTGATTTTACATCAAAATATGACATTGATTCCAAATTAGAATATTCTTTAGACAGATCTGGTAGTAACTGTACAGTGTCAATACAATTCTTCAATAGATTTATTTTAGCTATAGATAAGGCGGCCGGTAGAGTATGTAATTTTTTACTTGTGACACCTTGTCGTTTGCCGTTGACGGATATTTCGTAGGGTCTAAAAATAAGAGATAAAATACTCATTAAATGTTCATTCCGAATAAGGACATTTACCATAAGAAGTCATTGGCACATACCTCATAGTATCTGGAACATTACACCAAACTAACCCATTGGGAGATGGTTGCTTCTGATCATTTTGAAGATGTGGAAATCCTTCCGTCTTAAAAACCCGTATCTTAGGTTTATGTAATATATATTGCTGGTGACTATAGGTGGAATTTTCAAATCGCTTCCATATAGCCCGTTCCAATGCACCATAATCCGATTGACAAAATGTTAAGGTTTCAAAATAAGTTGGCTCATTTAACAATAGGGTCAGCAATGCTCCCTGGAATCCCAATACTTGCCATTTAGCCAATTTATCACTACAACTCATGGATAGGGTTCTTTCACCGCGTCCTGGTTTCGTTCGTACTGCACCAACTATTTGTTCAATGGCATCCGCATGATCAGATCCCAACAATTTGGCACCAGTATAGACCATATCGCCACAACAATCTTCTTTTGTTTTGTCATGTTCCTTACGATCTTCTAATTTTGATTTTTTCTTTAATGGTTCACAACCTTCGCCTTCGTCCTGTATTATACATGCATCTCCACAAGGTGTTTGTGTACACAGAAAATGGAACGATATGCCTTCTTTTAGTTTACATTTATTTCCCTCCGGCATCCATTCGAACACAGTATCCGCGTTGCCCTTCAATGTTTGCTGCAAATGATAATAAAAATACCTCAGTACTCCTCTGCGGGCCAACACTTCAGCATGAGAATCATTAAGTATTAAACCTTTTGGACATAATTTACTTTTCCCAATACATTTGGTACCACATCCCAAAGAGATCACTTCGTTTGTGTTATTTTTGGAGTTGTGCATAACAACTCCTGCCAAAACTGTCCATTCTGTATCATTGGGCTTTCCGGTTTTGGGCAGGCTTTTGAATTTGGAGAAACAGAGCTGAGCAATTGTATCCGGACACAATTGTTGATTGGTGACCATGTTTACAAGGAGGAGTTAAAGGTAAGATTGTCCGTGAAGAATAAAACCAAAACAAAAACGGCTCAACAACAATTAAGGTATTTATAGGTCGGAAGGTATTGGCAAAAGAAGGTTTATACAAGTGTTTGTGGAAAACAGCTGACTAAGAAAAATTATTTGGTTTGTTTCAGAACCTGCAAGAATGCACAGTGTTTTACTACGATCACAATTTTTCCTTTAAGATATCGATGAAAAATAATTGAAAACGTGCCTAAAATACCGAAACGACCAATATTGATAGGAAGATTTGAAACCCAATGAAAACATATGAGTCGTTTATTTTGAAAGTGATTTAAGTCCATATTAAGTTTTAGATAAAAATTTTGGTTTTCTTGAAAAGTTTAAAAACATATTACGTTATATATTCTATCATGCTTAACAACGTTATATAAATTCCAACGAAGCGTACAAAAATATTCAACTTTCCCACTATGGCGAAATACGTCGATTCCATACCTCTTAGTGAACTAAAAAAATATAAAATGTGTTTTTACCGGGTTAACCTACTCTATGAGGATTTATTTGGAATTGACAGTTGAAACCCACCCATATATATATATATATATATAAATTATTTACAATACAAAAACATTTTTAGGGTTTCACTCATGGTACAATAATACAAGGCAGGGTAACTTGAGGTGAATAGCAAAAGAGCAACTATGTAGGTATAGACTTCTACTGTCAATTATAAAAAACATACGCAATAAGTGGTTCTGTTTATTTGACACTTTTTCAGCATAAAATTAAAAACGCAAAAAATGAATGAAAGGTTATAGTACGTTTACATTTAACCGGATTTCGTTAAACCAGTGGGCTTCAATTGTCAATTCCTTTGCATATATGTCAAATAAATACACATAAAGTAGGTTAACCCGGTAAAAAGTTCTAATGTATATGCCATTTTAGGATTTCTTTCCAAAATCTAGTAGGGAAATTAATTGAAATGTTTCATGCATAACAAATTAAATACATTCAGACGAACGTGGTAAAAAATGAATTTATTTGACATGCTATTCAAAACAATACACACATATATACATAATATGTATTTTGATTTGATAGAATAAACCCTGGTACAATAACAGGTGGGTTAATGGTACCGACTGATTAAAGTACATTTACATATACGATTTTAAATCGACTCGATTAACGAAATCCAGAAATACACCCTAATTGTTTACACATAGCTTTAATCATGATCTATATGCCGATCAGCTGATGTTTGTTAGTATACATACAAAATCATTAATTTGCGCCAAAAATATTTGTTTACAATTTGAAAAAGAATAGAAGAATTACCACAATGGAAAGGTTTTCGCAATACTCTGATCGTTTGGAAAGTAAAAAAAAAACACCTAAAACACAAAAATTCTATAATTAATTTTTATTTTTCTTTGATCTGTTATTTTTGTATTTGTCAACCGTTAAATTTAAAAATAAACGCCATGGGAAACAGTTGCAAATTTTGGTACATTGTGGGAGGGTTGTATTTTTTCGTACAAAACCCGCGTTGCATTTCAGTAGTATCATGATTTCGATCATGATTTAAAATAAAACCTGCTGCACGATGATTTAAATTTGTATGATAAATCATGGTAAATTCAGCGTGATTAAGAAAATAAACCCTGATTCATCCTTTAATCGTGATTAAATGTTATATGTAAATTTGCTTTTACAGTTTTTTCTTGTGATGCCCCTTTTCTACCAAAACAATAGTTGTGCCTGTTTACTCGATATTTGGTAACAATTGTTACTAATGGTCTGTTCCCGTACTGCAAGAATCTACTCGATTTTACTATTTGCTTCGATATCATAAAGGAAAATTCGTTATCGTAGTAAAAAGTAGTAGATTCTTGCAGTACGGGAACAGACCATAAATGTTGTCTGTTTACCACCCCTCCTTTCAACCTAACCTAAGTTGCTGTAGCCTACCTTGAATAATTGTACTGTGATATATCTTCCAACTTGACCCTATCTCAATTCCTTTCAAGCGTGATTGCAACAGACGGACTGTCATGGTTGCAACAGACGGACTGTCATCGTCTTACTTCGGTGGAGAGCGAATGTAAATGTAGCATAAGCCAAGTAATAGTTCACATGGTTCTTTTTAGTGAATAGCTTTATTGAATCTCGTAGCGGAAGACCACAACTTGGTTCTATAGCCGGACAAAATGCATAATTCTTTTCTAAGCTAAACGAATTTAGATAAATGTCCTAATCATGACACTTGCCGAAGCGTATCGTTCCTGTTGGTTAATAGCAACATTTGGATTGGTTCTATTTATTGGTGGTGCCGGTGTACTTTTTTGGAATGAGGTATTAGTTGAGATAAAAGTATCCTTCATTGTTTCCATAATTATCTATGGCCTTGTTTCAGGGACGAGCCGTACATACAATAATGTCATTAGACGAAGCTTTGGATGATGCAGTAACCCTCGAAGCTGGTGCCGACGAAATTGAACCAATCTATAATGATCGAATTGTACATATCACTGGACCCATAATTGTTGGAGAACCATTAACCGAACCGGATTATAATATACAAGTGCTGGCTGTAAAACTTAAACGAAGAGTTCAGATGTATCAGTGGGTTGAGGAGACGGTGTACGAACTGATAAAGAATTATGGAGACGAATCGACAAATTTTGAATTATGTATTTTTTTCTACTTATAGAGAACACAATTATGGAGAAAGTGTGGCCTCGGTACATACGGAAGACCGCACTTATTATTATACAAGAGATTGGCGTGATCATGTTGTCGATTCACGTTCATTTTATATACAAACTGGACATCAAAATCCCCGACAATTTCCCATAGAATCGGCCACACAAACAGCTGATGCCGTTTATATTGGTCGTTTTGAGTTGGGTGCCGATATTAAAAATAAATTCAATAATTATGTTGAATTGACATCAGATACGAGGCCGGAGGATCCGTCAATTAAATTGCATTTGGGTTTATATTATCATACGAATGATATTTTTAATCCTGAAATAGGTGATATACGAATATTATTTTCCTTTGCCGGCATGGAAGGTGAAATGGTGAGTATTAAACAAAAAAGAATCTCTATGAAAACAAAATGTGTTCCAAGAGTGCATTTAAATATAATAGCTTTTATTTCAAAATCAGATTTATGGATCCAAAGCTTCAAGGGGAACCTTGTATTTTTCAAGACTTAAAATTCACTGGGTAATTATGTGAAACGTTTGAAGTTCTAATAGCAAACATTTAATATATTATCAAAGAAGTCCATACTATTCTATTTGAAGGGCAAGAAGTGCATACTATACTATCATATTTGAAAGGGAATATAGTCGCGAGATCGATTTTGGAATTTATATCAATAAAATAAAGTCGTAAATCCGACCTCGAAAACTATTCTACTATTCTAGGGAGATTCTGTCGCGTAGGTGATTTAGAACTGTCCATAAGAGAAAAAGACATGTAAGGGCCCTAGTGAAAGTTCGAAAGCCCAATTCAGAGCAAGTATGGACTTCTTCAACAAAATAATTACAATTTTAATCAGAATTTTCAACATTTTTATAGTAATACCCATTTTGTTATACAGACTTATAAAAAGCATGGGAAAATATGAGAGTCTCTTGAGAACTTTGGACAGATATCGATGGAAAATTGATATTAACAAGAAAAATATATATCCTAATCGGGACAGTTTGTAGTACATATATTAGTATAGTATATTAATAATACATGACTAGGCCCTAAACTTGACCACCTAGCTTTACGTTTCAATTCCTCCGTTGTTGTTAATTCGTATCTAAAAATTAAATATTTCTTGTTCTTTTCTTTACAGTACACCATTGTTGGGAAACTTGTCAAGAACAAAATCGAACCATATGTAACCAGTCAAGGTGTTAAAATTTTACTTGTCTACCCGGGTGAACATTCATTGACTGAGGTGTTTAAGAAGGAACATCATGCTCAACGCTTAACCACATGGGGCTTCCGTTTTATGGGTTGGGTTCTGGTATTTTTCGGTGTAACATGTACATCGACTTTATTACATCTAATATGTAAGTATGTAACATAATTTTCAGAATATATTATAAATATACTTTCATTTTCAGTGTCACGTATTCAGTTTCTCTCGGCACTTGCACCCGATCCACGATTCCCAGTTGGCGCCAACGTTTTACTTTCTCTCTCAATGGCATTGGTTATAGCTGCCGTGGCATGGATATTGCATCGACCAATGATTGGTGCTGGTCTAATGTTTGCTGCCGCCTCGCCGTTTGTATGGTTTGCCAGAGGCGTGGCCAATTACCAAAGAGTCAATTGACAGTATAACAATATTCGAAACAAATTTGAATTTAAATTTATGATCTGCGAAATTATTGCGAAAAATAATTGTAGTATATGCTCGTTGCATATTTTATGATTGTTGTAGCATTTGTTCCTACACAAATTTAGCCAACCAATTGATATACTGTTAAAAGTAACCGCATATAACCTCCTACTCCTACATTTGCTCATGTTTTTTTCATTGATATTATTTTGTTTTATTAAGACATTGCATATTTATTTTTTGTAATTGGCCTAAATGAACAATTTTCTTTTAATGTTTATATATAATGTTCCTTAATATTTCAAAGTTCGTTTTTTATTTAAGTTAACAAATAATTTTTAAGTTGGGCTTTATTTTACATATTTTTTTATTATTTGTTTTGTATAATTTGTATAACATAATAAACAAAGATTTCCAAAAATTAACAAATAATGAAATATATGGATTCTGAAAAACGAAAAGGTGAAGTAGTGGGACCAAAGTCTTTTCGAAATAATTGGGTATTGTATGGAAAATAATGAAAACTGTAAAGATTCTATCCCGTCGAGCATTAGTCTCCGGAAAAATTGGGCTTATAAAGTACCCAAATAATTGAAAAGTTCAAATCATAAGCATGTATAATCTATTGAACAGCATGGATATAAAGTTTAATGATAAAATATTGGCAAGCCCTGCACCATCTTCTCTGGTATTTAGAAAGTGTTCTATGTAGGTACGAATCGGCCGTCTTATCACAACATTTTGCAGGTCACCACAGGAGTCTAAGACGACTTTCCTTTAAATAACCCGTAGAAAAATGTTCACTCAGTCGACCAGACTGTTTTTTTTTTTTTGAAGACCCGTGTATGTACAGCTGTCTGACGGGCAAGTATAAATTTTAATATGGAACATCTGCACCTCAGTGACATATGTGTATCCAAGGTAGAACTAATAAATGTACACCGTTTTACCTAGGTCGTTCTGGATCATAGACCTCATTGCCATGGACTATTTGATTACACTCCTCAAGTCGTTGATATTTTCTAGAAAAATTTAAATTCTTTTATAACCCATAACTAGATATTTCAAATATTTTATTTTACTTTTCCGTATATTGGTTTTTTCCATGGATTCCTGCTGGTCTTTGCAATAAGAACCTTATTTTTAAATATTAAATCTACATTCCAATACCCCCACACAGGGTAAGTAATTTAAATTTTCATTTTTTTAATTATACGAATTAAACTCTAAATTCGTTTGTTTAGCACCACTTTCTGCTGACGAATTATTTTCATGTCCTTGGCTTTGACTCTGTGTTTGCATGCCGGTGCTGCCAATTGTGTTTGGAGAACAATTTGTCGTAATTTGTGGACTTTGGGATTTATCATGACTTGTACTGTTGGTATTCTCATCGACATGAGACTCTTCGAATCGTACATAGGGTTCAAAGGCATTCAATTGCATTGAACCACGATGTAAAGTACCCGATTCCGCTTCAAAGAGAATATCGTTGATAAACTTTTCAGCGAACAGACGTTGATCTCGTGGTAAACGTTTAAGTTTATATGCCCAGGTCCGTGTGACGGATTCTTCTTCAGGATAATTGGAGGATAGACAATTACATGAAGGTGATGCATGAAACTGATTGTTATTAGACATTTTCAAACGTTTATTTCCACCATCGCTGTTTGTTGTGGAGGATGTCGCCTGCGATGACATCTGTTGGTTATATGTATTTATATTATTTCCCTCATTTGTAATGCTCTCGGTTACATTATTTAAGGAATTCCCTGAGTCCGAAATGGCCTGAGGCTTTTGTTCAACAGCATTAGTACTATTACTACTATTGGGACCAAAGGACTTTTGAAACAATTGCGTTATGTTTGGTGGCGGTGAACTACCATTGTTCATACGAAATCCATACGGTGATATTTCCAAAAAATTACTCTGTGGTGTTGCAGTCTCTCCAAATAGACCAAATGGAGAGGGCGAATTCGTCGCTGGGGTATTTGGTGTTTCAGTTTTAATATAATTCGGATCAATGGCCAGAAATTTCTCTGCATTCCTCAAAAAATCCAATTCATAGAATGTCCAACAACGTGGCTGATAACTTGTCCCCTGCCTACGGGCACTTTCAACAATTTTCAATTCCTTGCGATAATTGGTCCTTAGAGTATTGATTTTCTTTTTCACATCCTGTAAGTTGGCATCCCGCTTTAAATATTTATAAATTGGAACCAACTGTTGATATGCCTCGGCACGTTTATCTCGATTTGTATAGTCGCGTAGTGTTGTATCCCACAAGATGGGTAGATTATGGTAGGTCTGGATGAATAATTTCAAGTAATGACGATTTTCTTCAGTTACACTGAACGAAGATTTCATATTGGCCGCCGATTGTTGTTGCTGCTGTTGATTGGGATTCAACATGTTTGGGAAGAGTTTTGTATGTGTGTGTTTGTAAGAACCTTGGTATTCAAATTATAACCGTTAGAATGTTGAAACAGACAGTTTCGTATAATAACAGTGATATTTTTGTTTTAAAACTGTTTTCTTCTTAAGAAGATTCGTGCAAGGTTGAGAATTTTCTTCAATGTTTTCCTCTGACAACGTAATGTTATGTTGTTGTATTGACCAAATGTCAAATGGATTGTACGTATTGACAGATTGACAAACTTTCGCATTGCCAATTACCAATATAAAATTAGTATTTGCTGTTGGTTACACTGCGACATTACCGTTAAATTTACCGAAATACATTTGTATTTAAATTTATGTCAACGAAAAAAAGAACGATATGTATGTTAATAAACAATTAACAATTTTACAAAAACATAATTGTTCATAATCATCTTCAAGAATATTTATTTTGTTATATATGAAAAAGTTCAAATTTAATTTAACTTTAAAGTAAATTATAGTTGACGCTTTTCCTCTACAACAAAATCCACATTCTAAAGGATGATTGGCCATGAATCTTAGCCCATTCCGGTCGATTGTCGAACATTATCTATAAATGATTCAGATTTCGCGTGTCATTAGTATGTTTTGTTTAAGATGGTTGTACAACAACTCTTGCAACACATTAGAGGAACCTCGGGTAATGTGTACTACCATTTTCGTTTTATACCCTTCACCACACTGTGGTACAGGGTATTATGTCTTTGAGCATATCGCTCATTTGCTGTAAGACAGACATAACTAAAAAAATATATTGCAGAAAAAGCGTTTTAAGTTTTCAATTTACTCACACTTTATATGGGATAGAGGAACTTCTACAGCTTCTCAATTAGAATGTATAAAAGATATTTTTGAGTTATGCCTGTCTTGCAGCAAATTAAAGGAAACGAGATAGGTCCATGGTTCCCTTTGAGAACATTAATAGAATCACTTTCTGAGTAGATTTATGCATATCCGTCTGTCCATGTTAAATGATAAATTACTCAAAATAATAATTACTATGTATAATAAAACAATTAAAATTATAAAAGTAAATTAAGTAAAAAAAATATCAATATAAATTTCATTCTGACAAATTGAATTAAAATTACTCAAAAAAAGATTGGAAGGGACATTTAACTTCTTTAACAAATTAATTTAATAGTCTAATAAAAGAGTAAACTGACTGACTTAACGATTCATCAACGCCCAGACGAAACACCTAAAGCTAGAATCTTGAAATTTTCGTGAGGGTCACTGTTGGTCCAAAGGTGACAGATAAAATGGATGCAGTTTTGGTAGTTTATACTTATGGGTTTATACTTATGGTGCTAATTTTGGTACAATTTGAATTTTGGGTGAATCGATAGTGCTGAGATCCTAAAATTTTGAGTTGGGATTATTGTTTGGGGTGTATGATTGGAATATGTAGTACGTTTAACAAATTTGTGCTAATGTATACTAAATAGTACCATACGAGTGTTTGGGTGAACCGATCGAGCTAGAACACTGAAATTTGGAAATATGGTTACTGTTGAAGTGTAGGATTGGTGTATGGATGAAGTTTTGGAAATTCATATTTATGTGTTCTAAATGGTACTAACTTTGGTACAATTTGACATTTTGGTGAAACAATAGTGCTGAGATCCTGAAAATTTGAGTTAGTGTCATTATTGGCGTGTAGGATTGGGATATGCTTTGGGAAAGCTTTGGAAATTTGTACGAATGTGTATTAAATATGACCAAATGTGTATTTGGGTAGACCAATAGAGCTAAAACAACTGAAGTTTGGAAATAATGTTACTGTTGGATTGGTCTATTAATACCGATTAGGGTACTAAATGGTACTAACTTTGGTACAATTTGAATTTTGGACTATGTACGAAGTTTTGGAATTGTTGTTGTTGTTGTAGCAGTTTGTATGAATTGCATGTTTTCTGTTATGTTTCCTCCAGTTCTGTCTCCAGATTCAGAAATGCAGCTACCTCCACTGGCTGTAACCACAGATCTTCCGGAGTGAGGTGAGTAGGTTTGGCTGGGCAATTGAACAAGTGCAGTGTGGTATGAGGGCCTGTACCACATGCTGGGCAGACATCCTGCACCTGGTCATCAATCCGTGCCCAATACGAATTGAGCCGACTGCACCATCCAGAACGTAACTGAGCCAAAACTACTCTGGTTTGTCTAGGCAGCTGACGTTCTTCAGCTGCTATGGGTGGGGGGTGAGCTCCGAGGACGGCATTCAATTTGTAACCGTTCAGCGCTGCGGCTACTGCATCTGTATGAATGCCATTCAGACCTGCTCGATAGGCAACTTGATCTAGAGGCTCCCTTTTGTATCGTTGGACCTCTCTCTCTAGATCATGCAGATCCTTCCTGACACGCCTGGGTGGGGGAGTCCTATCCACCATATGATGGTTGGGATGATCGTCCCTGAAACACCCGAGCAGGTACTGCAACGAAAGCATATTGCTATGCTGACGTACGGGAAGGATCTTCGTCTCCTCATGAAGATGGTCCACTGGTGTCATGAGGAGGCACCCTGTCGCTGTCCTCAGGGCGGCATTCTGACAGGTCTGAATATTTCTCCATTGCGTATCACTAGAATTCGCAGACCACACTGGAACCGCATAGCTAGCCACAGACCGACCTATCGCTTTGTAAGAGGTCAACAAGGTTTCCTTATCTGCGCCCCAAGTGCTGCCGGCAAGCGACTTGAGGACCTTGTTCCTACTTTTCAGCTTATCGCAGATAGCTGTGGTTTGCGCGGACGATTTAAACATGCTGTCGAATGTGACCCCAAGTATTTTGGGGTAGTTGGTGGTCGGAATTGTATGCCCCTCGACCTGCACATTCAACGGCATTCTCATCTCCGCAGTCCATGTGGTGAATAGTGTGGCCGACGACTTCGAGGCGGATATTTTCATATTCCTCGCTTTGAAGAAGGCTGCCAAATCGATGAGATAGGCGTTCAACCTCACACATATGTCTTCAACAATGGGACCCGACGCCATAATCGTACAATCATCTGCATACGTAACGATTTCAATGCCGTCCGGAGGGCGTGGAATACCGGAAAGGTAGAGGTTAAACAGTTCCGGAGAAATCACTCCACCCTGGGGAACTCCCTGTTTAACTCTACGGGGTTTGGACTTCTTGTTCCGGAACTCCACGTACGACTGGCGTCCACACATATAGTTGATTATCCAACGTTTCAAACTCGGCCGGAGGGAAGTGTTCTCAATGTCCTCAAACAGCGTGGCATGGTTGACAGTATCAAAGGCTTTTGATAGGTCAAGCGCTACCAACACTGTTCTATCGCACGGCCGGTTCTGGTTAAGTCCTCTACTTATATGCGTGGAAATGGCGTGCAACGCTGTTGTTGTACTGTGTTGCTTACGGAATCCATGTTGATGATCCGCAACTGGATAGCTTTCTCTAATGCTGGGGAGGAGTAACGCCTCAAGAGTCTTCGCTACTGGCGACAAAAGTGAAATCGGCCTGTACGATTCACCTTTGCTGGCATCCTTGCCCGGCTTCAGTAGCGGGACCACCCTGCCCATAGTCCAGGCTTCGGGGACGACGTGGGTGGCTATCGACAAGTTGAGGACGTTGGTTAAGTACTCGACTCCTGGCTCGTCCAGCTGCTTCAGCATACACATGGATATTCCATCTGGGCCCAACGCTTTTGATGACTTCGCGTTACGGATGACACATGCAACATCACCCATTGTAAACTGTGGTGGTACCTCCTCGGCTGGAAGAGATCTTATACGACGAAGTACTCTTCTCTTCGCCTTGTCACTCTCGGGGTGCTCGACGAACTGTCGGTTAAAATGACTTGCGCACCTCTTCGGATCAGTCACAGTTTCGTCGTTAAATGTGACTGAGGTCCTATCATCCTTCTTACCAGGGTTCGAGAGCGACTTAACCGTTGCCCAAAGTTTACTTACTCCGGTACCAATGTTGCAACTCTTCAGGTGCTCCAACCATTTATTCCGCTTGTGCTCCGCGACTAATCTGCTGACCTCCAACGTAAGTTCCCTGACCCTGGGATCTGTTGGGTTAGATCGACGGAGCTCATCACGCTCATTTGCCAGAACAACTGCTTCTGCTGGGAAATTGGGTCTCATCTCGGGTATTCGACCAGCAGGTATAAATCTAGCAGCTGCAGCAGTGATGATGCCTCGGAATTTCCTTTCTGCTACCCGTACATCAGAAGGAATGGAAAGTTCTCTGAAGCGTTGGTTGGTGAACTCTCTGAATCCTTGCCAGTTGGCTTTCCTATGGTTAAGGAAAGTGCGGCGTTCAGAGATGACGAAATCGGGCGGTCTGCTGATGGAGACGATTATGGGGAGATGGTCTGATCCAAGAGAAATGACGGGCTGCCAGCTGACGTCATTTATCAGACCCGGTGACACGATGGTTATATCTGGCGAACTGTGACACTCTCCCCTTATTCTGGTGGGGGCATCCTCATTTACCGTGCAGAACGTGGAGCTATCAATTTGCTCTGCCAGCACTGTTCCCCTCTGGTCATTACCTAGGACGGAATGCCACAACTCGTGGTGGGCATTGAAGTCCCCTAGCACCAGACGGTTATTGCCCTCCAATAGAAAACTAATGTTAGGCGAATAACGCGGTTCACAGCTATTAATCGGCGGTATATACACGTTAAGCACCTCTACCTCGGCAGTACCACATTTAACTGCTACCCCCATACATTCCATGTATGGGTCACTAGAGTCAAGCTCAAGCGAGATAGGCCTGTATTGAACAGAGTGGTGCATAAGGAATGCTAGGCCTCCACCTCCACTTCTGGTGCGATCCTTCCTCAGAACGTTGTAACCATCACAACGCTGTAGGCTACAATTTTCATTGAGCTTGGTTTCCTGCACCGCCGCGACCAAAATATTCTTCCGATTCATGAAATCCACTATCTCATCTATTTTTCCTCGAAGACCGTTGCAATTAAATTGCAGAAACGATGCACTATCAGGGGTGGGAACAGCAACGTGCGGTGTTAAGTGCTGCGTACTTGGTTGCTGTTCGGGAGACTGCGGTGGAGTTCCGTACTCCGACGAAGAAGACGACGACGTAGACTCACTGGGGATTGTGCTGTCGCAGCACGAGGCAACGTAATCCCTATCGCTGTAGTCTCGCAACCGGGCCAACCCGGAACAATTCCTGAAGTGCACCCACTCCCTGCACCCATTACATCTCACCGACACTGACCTGTGGTGAATGATGTTCTGGCAAACCGAACAGAACCACGGTCCGGGGTTTTGTTCGATCCCGGCACGGACCAAAAGAATCCGGAGCAAGCATTCCGGGATATGTTGCTCCCAAAACAGAAAAACAATACAAACATATATAACTGGGTTGGCAGCCGCTGGCCGAAATAAATCGGGTCAATCCGGTGTCGTAGAACCCGCTGCCGTGGGATTGTTTGGAATTGTATATCAAATTTGGTACAATTTATATAGAATTGGAATCCTGAAATCGTAAACAAAATTTACATCGATTGTACGATATAGATAGTTTTGAATAATTCAAAGGAAGTTGCAAGAAGTTTTGGAAGGTTGCACTAATGTGTACTAAATTGTACCAAATATGGATTTGAACCGATAGAGCTGGAATCTTAAAATGTTAATTTCACTGTTGGGGTATTGGATTAGGCGATGTAAGAAGTACATATGTTACCATGGTATAATAAAAGAAGGTAACAGCAAGTGTTGTTGTGCAACAAACGATACAACAACCACATGGAAATTTGTTTTTGTAAGTTATACTAGTCAACGTCAACGTCATTTGACAGAAAAATGTACAAAACAAATAAATTATATTTATTTTGAAAATAAAATATTTTCAAATCCTCGAAATAAAATTTGAAAAACATGAATGAAAATCTATCAAATTTTTATTTGTATCGCTTCCACATTTTTCCTATAATTGAGCTATTGCCACTTATATGTGTAACACATATGAAAATGCAGGGAATTGTGGGTTATTCAATGAAGAAACATTTGCTTCCCCAAACTTTCCCAACAGGCAGATTGAGTAAAATGAATACGGGAGGACATTTAATAAAGAACAATTTCGAATTGTATGCGTTCCCAATTTTCCTGTTGAGTGATTTTTAAAAACATAATTTGTCAAATTCATATTGACACTAGTATTACGTTGGAATCAAATCAGCAGGGATTTGCTGTTATCTTTTATAATTGTACCATGACATGTTACATGAAAAGAAATACTATTGTTTAAAATTTATATTTTTAATTTGGTCTAAGTTTATTTTGTAGCATACTGGCCATATAAGGTTTTTTGGCACGGCTTTGAAATGAATAAATTAATAAAAACAATAAATAAAAATAGCAATAGGCAACATGGTAGTAATTTTGTAAATACGTACTATAAGATAAGAAAGGAACTAATTCGTACTAACATTTTTATTATGGTCAATATTGGTTGTATGTTGATTAGCTTTAGACATGTTTAAATAGGTCTCACATCCGCTAACAAAGTAGCGGGCATATGCTAGTATACATATATTTTTGTCGTGCATCATATGATGTGGCTGTCCAATGTTTAGTTTTTAAATGATATATATTTGTGGGTGGGCGGCTTTCGACCCAGGGTTTTAGGTTTTCCCCTATGGCCAGATGTCAACCCCAGTTGTGCAAGAGTATTTTTTTTTTCATATTCAGGACATCAATAACGTCAAATTGATTCGGATGTTGTCATAGTTAATAAGAATTTTTGATCCGTATATATTATGCCAAAACTCCTCACGATTAATTTTCCCCAAATTATGTATATATATATATCGGTGTCATAAAGGCCTCTATTACAATTTAAATTATGTCAATCATTTTCCCGTTTTAAAACACTCTTAAAATACGTTTGAGTAGACAACATTGTTTTCACATGGTTGTTATCCCCTTGACAATGCTACAGGGTTGCATTACACGCCAGCTGAGGGTGAGCTACGAAAAAAACATCGCACATCAATTGAGTTTGACAACAAAGAGAACAACAACAAAACATAGCAAACGATCGTTGAATTCAATTTTTTGTTTGGCCGCGCCACAACAGTTCATAATTTGCCGCCGTCGCGCTATTGTCACGCAAGTTATAGGAAGGTGGCGTACAGAATACAAACAACAAAAAACAGAAAAGAAATACGAGTTCAAAGTTAAAGCAGACAAGGAAATAAATATCAATTGAAATTGTCAAATTGAATAAAAAAATCAAACGGAATGCTAATAAAAATGTGGTGCAATGGTGGAAAATGCTAATTTTGTTGTGTGTATGTTGGCAAAATGCATTTGTGGGCAAATCGATGATAAAATACAATTCTTGAAAATTTAATAAAAATTCGCGGCGTCTCGTTATCGTCCTTGAATGGTTGTTGTCTTGCGTGGAATGAGAAGAATAAAAGAATGCTGCTGCGCGTTGAGTGAACAAAAAAGATCTCACTGAAAAAAAATATTGTTTGCTAGCCTAGCCCACGACTACCTGAATGCTAGCCAAAGTTTTATATGCGAAAATATTTTCTCTTTTTTATCTATTATCGTCAAGGATACACATTCCTATAGATTGTTGTAAAAGTAAAATTTTTTACAACATTTCAGTGCGTTGAAGTGTGGAAAAAGAAAGGTCACTGATGATATATTAAATTGTGTGCGTGTTTGCGATGCTGCTTCTCTAAAGGATTACTCATTATACACATCAAAATAATCAGTCTTTAGTGTGGGAAATTTACTGTGGATTTCCAAAATATCAGTAGGAACGCTCCTATTACCTGAATATCTAACCAGAAAAAAATCTAAACAATTTTTTTAATGTTTACAAGTCTGTTTAAGCTCTGTGAGCATTCATTCATACAAACGTACAAACAAACACACGCACACTTTATTGTATATTCATTGCCGGGAAGTTTTGTGATTGAATTATCAGGATGGAAACTATTGACGAACACACGTCGTCCAAGTATGGTAAGTAGTGGCTGGCCTATGATATAGGCTTTTATCAATGAAATCTAATCTACCTTTTGTTCTTTTGGTTGGCATTTTACTACACATCCTGTTTGTGGCAAGCCATCGTCATATCATCATCGCGAAGTAATCTATCTAAAAGTACTAATGTGTGGACTACGCAATTAAAGCTGTAATTAGGAAATACCTACTAGTACAGCGGATCCTAATGGCAAAAAATTGAAATGCATTCGCCGTGGTCAACATTGTTGGTCGCCGCAAGCTGCTTGAGTAAACAAATTAAAGTGGCGGCAAACACAGTTAGGCAGGAAGTGAGATACTTACAGTCTACTGTAGTCATAGGGAAATTTTAAATATTTGGTTTATTTGTTAATGAAATAAGATCAAGTTATAAAGGAGGTGATCAATGTCGAGCCAGACCGGCTAACCAGGCCAAAATTACCTTAAATCAATTGGGACTTTATATGCAGAATATGTCATGTAAATCAAACAATAAACAATAGTAAATTCGTTTCCAAGACAGAGGTTTCTACGTTCACCTACGTCTGCCAACTCAACTCGTTGGTAAAAGAAATAGGGCTACTATGTAACATTATATGAAGCCAATATTGATAGTTTTTCTCAGGAATATTCGCGAATCTAAAATGGCTTTTGTTCAGTTCTGTGTGCTTATCTCAGACTTTTCGAAAATGTTTACCTTAGTGAGACGATCACGAACACATGACATTCATGGGGAAGTCCATACTTCCCGAGGTGTGGACCTATGAAGATCCGTAACTCATATGTGCACATCTTTCATTTATGTGCTGTTGAAGGTGATGTTATTCGTTTTTTTATATAAAATAAAAGAAATTGTCGATCCCGTAGCATAATTTTCATCTGTCCATAGAAGAATGTCATAAATTCGCGGTCGAAGAGTGTCTATTTAGGACCATTTTTGATCGCGTAGTCGAATTTTCCACCACTCCATAGGAGATTGTTTCAAATGTGCACGTTTTTCAACCATAAACATATTACCTACATCGGTCGGACGAAGTTTGAGCACATTATTGTTGAACATCAGTGGCCTATATCTCGGGAAGTATGGACATCCCCTATGAAAAAAATCATATATTTTCTTCCTCTTTCGCAAAATAAAATATCAGGAAGGGAGGTAGGGGAGACTGGGGCACCTTCGGCACTTTTTTTTAGAGCTCTATATCTCAGTACTTATTCAACATAGTCATAGCCGGGTAATTGTCATCGCTATCAGTCTGGTTGAAATTCTGATCCTCTAAAGGCTCTATTTGGTTTTAATACGCCACACAATGCTTGAATTATAGGGCTTTATTTTCCAACGGCGTACGTTTACATCTCAAGCTCGCACACAACATCAGAAATAAGGGTTTTTTATCGCATTTTCGTCAATACAAGTACGTTTGATATTATATATGCAATTTCGGACCATATTAAAGGATTAGTTTTAAAGACAAACTCAAAAACATTTTAAGGAAATAATATTGCACAATCTGTATATGGTCGAATGTGCCCCACTTTAAAATGCCGAATGTACCCCGAATGTACTTTTTATAGTTTTTTTCATTTTTTTCGATTAGTTTTTAAAAACATTATATTTTTAAACATTTCTATAATAATACACATCGTATTTAACCACTTTTTAATAATATTGTCTTAAAAATTTAAAAAGTTTTATACGCGAAATACTTACGAAGTGGAATTGAAATATTACAGAAACATCTATAAAAATATAAAAACCCATGTATCTAAATAAGTTTATTAGCTAGAAATTTCAAACTTTGTGTCAGTTATTTATTTCGATATTCGATACCTATGTATCGAAACTAGTGATGTACGGTGAGAGCTTCATATCGAAAACGCGATTGCCGAAGGTGCCCCGATGCCGAAGGTGCCCCAGTCTCCCCTACTACCCTAATCAATATTGATTATATTTGATATAAAGATTTACTACCAAATGAGAATCAAAATTCCAAATTACCGACCAAAATTTTGATAAGCTGATTTGCCACTCAACGAGGATCTAAAATACCAAATTACCACCAATTTGATTTTAAAACGAGCCTCAATCCCCAAGGTATCGAAATTTCGCAGATTTCATTATATGTATGTGGAGGGTACAATTAACAAATTTGTCGTTATCAGAATGATATTACAATTTTTTATTAGTTTATTTTGGTCAAAACTAAATCAATTTTGTTCTAGTTATCGACGTCGTAAACAATTTTTTTCATTACGACTGGACACCTACGAGGCATTGAATCAAAAAAATGCTAAATTTGATCCTTAGGTATACTATTGTTTTCATCCTGATCCTTTGGGTTATGTCTGTTTGTTTATGAAACTATTTTGATTTACTATCTATGATACTCCAAAGATTTTTTTAAAGGGTGTATACCTGATGATTGTGTTTGCCATTATATTCTGATTTTTGACAATCTTCTTTACCCTTGCAATACTGTGGCATGAGCCTTTCATTTTTGGCAATTTTTTCATGTCTAAATCTTTAATATTTAATTTTAATACATCCGAGATCATTATATTTCTCCACCTATTCAAGGATTCTACGTTATAAAAATTGCTATATAACTCTACAATTACTAGTAATTTAGAAGATATTCTTATATGATTTACGATTTTTTAATGTTATCCAAATTCATGTTTTTTTATAATTTGGATTAACCCATATTCCAAAATTACCTATTTAACGCCTCTTTTTCTCTTACTTTTTGTCATTGTTTAACAGGGTTTTAAACCCTTAATTTTTTTATCCATGTTACGCGGTTTTTTGGAATAACTTCATAATTTCCATCTCCTAAAAAAACTATTTTCCATTTGTGGTTGTTTAATAATGATGTAGGTAGAAAATGCATACATAGTTGACAGGAATGCTAGGCCGTAAATGTAAACCAGTAATAAAGAAAACGTTTTTGTCTCTCTCTCATTTTTCTAAATACCTGGTGTGTGTTGTACATAGCTTGGATGTACATCCTTAATACTGCAACATTGACATTGGGGTGAATCATATTGGTATCGTCCATTACTGCTGTTTGTTGGCGGCGGCGTCGGCATCATCATTGAAGGCGAGTTGTTGACTTGTTTTGAATTCAAAAATACCTACCCATTTTCACATACATAAATTCTTGCACACATACGACCACCAATTGAATGCGTGTGTGTGCTGAGGATCGTAACACGCACACATAAATGTATGTTGTTGCATTCATTACTTGTTTCCTTTGTACACTCGTGATAATTTGTTTATGTAAAGGAAGTACAATTTGTATGTTCGAATTCCGTATGTCCTCCTAACTATGACAAGTACAGGGTAATCCATTTCGTTTTTTTTTTTTTTTTTCAAAAGTAGGAGCAGTGTATATATACACTGGTGGCCAAAACTAAAGCAACTAAAATTACAATGTTAATAAATGCCGCATTAACTGCTCCAAAATAAAGATATTGTTTTGGTTTTTTCAGTTTAAAGTCGGTTACTTTATTCTCCTAAAAAAGCATTGATGCCAAATTCATTATGAAATAAATACAAAATTTATGGATAAGGGAAATGTCTCAAGTTTTGCTTGGACAAAACTAATGCAACTCTGTAGTATAGATGAGCTCGTAATATTTTAGTTATTTTTACCGTTATAATTACGTTTTGATTTTTACATCTATTTCGATTCTTTTAGATCATGTAAAATCGGTTTTATTTCAATAACAAATGTCTGTTTTTCAATTCTTGGAGATAATTACCCATGATTATGAAAATTATTTATTGCAGAATAAGATTTCGGAGAAATATTTCATGAATAAATAAAAGATTATTGGTTGATTTTATGCAACTATATCAGTAGTGACAGTTCAGCACGGAGGAAGGCTGCAAAAGAACATCAGTTCGGACTTGATCAACAAATTGTCATAGCACTAAAAAGTACCCACTTAAGAGTTCAACGGAATTTGTGAGATGGTTATCGTTCGATATAACCTCAAGAACATGGCGTCGCAGAGCTATGGTAGCAGTCCTACATGCCCGAAAACTATCAAGAAAGTTTTTATATCTGAAAAGAATCGGAAAGCCAGATTGCCTTTCGAAAAGGTTACACTAATTGGAATCCGGCTCAGTGGAGAAATATTATGCTCTCGGATGAATAAAATATTAAAGACGCTGCCATGAAAAAAATTACCGTGAGAAAATCTAAAAATGAATGGCTCATGTCACAAGGGTTCTGGGAAGCATGGATCAATAATGGTATTGGGCTGTTTTTCTTTTTATGGAGTTCTATATATTAGTTTGGGGAAAAAGAAACTCATTATTTTTATATGAAATAAAAGAATATATTTAACATGCTTCGGGATGACCGATTTGGGCAAAATATGCATCTTTTTGTTGTCATTTTCATTCTCATAGAAATCCTGCTCTCTATTTGCAAAAAAACTCTAGTAGTCGATTTTTATAATCCTCCCCAGATACTAATTTTTTATTATAAAAAAAATTTCAATGTAATTAAAAGATGATAATCACTTGGTGCAAGGCCGGACTGTATGGCGGATGCATTAAAACTTCCCAACTAAGCTCCCGAAGTTTCTGGCGACTAACTGTGGATGTGTATGTCCTAGCGTTGTCCTGGTGGGACACGAGACCTTTCCTGTTGGCCAATTCTGGTCAATTGTGAATGGTTTAAAACAGTTTTATGACCGATTTTTTAGCTCCTGGTCGATGTTACGACTGCTAACATGCGGGTCAACTTCGATCATTTCTCCGATTGTACCGCACAGGTTGGCCAGTCGACGGCCATCTTTATCATCAGCATCTTTGGCTGTTACAGTATCGGAACCACAAACCCCATTCACAATTTTAGCCGCTTGGCTTGCATTTTCACCTTTGTCAAAGAATAACTGCAAAATGTACGGAATTTTCTCTTTGTTCACTTCCATTATTAACACCCTGTAACTCACAACTGAATGAACCAAACAAAAAACAGCAACATATTTTTTTTACTGCGAAATGTCACCCTTCCAACGAGCATAAATCTGAAATTTTTTAATCGATACTTTACGAGAAATCCATCAGTACAGCCATCTGCCGAAAAAGGTAATGGATCGAATTGTTTATACAAATGTGTTGGACGACGCTATGGTTCCCTTCGCCGAAGAAAATATATCGCTTATTTAGATGTTTCAGCTTGACAATAACCTCCAAATATACGCCAAAACATGTCGAAGATTGGTTGCGGTGGTCGAAAATCAGAGTTTTATAATGGCCAACATAATCATCACACCTTTACTCTATAGAAAAATCTTTGGAGTATCATAAATAGGAAAATCAAAAGAGTTTCGCAAAGAAACAGACATAAACTCTTCCTAAAGGTTCATGATGCTATGGATAGTATACCCAAGGAGCAAATTGATCATTTTATTGATTCACTTCGCCAAACCGTATAAACTTTCAGGATGTCAAGTATAGTGATATTGGTGTCAGGAGGTGTAAATCTTGCTTTTGAGGAGACTGTGGGGGTTGCTGCTTTTACGAGACAGACTCGGGTCTCATCATATCACAATATCACAAATAGTTTTTTTGAATGCTTTTTTTTTGAACGTTTTTCCTTGTGTTGCCGAAGCGCCGCACATTGTTACTTTGAACTCTGTTGGTAAATAAACATTGTGAACTTGTTCCGTGACAACAACAGGCATTTTCAAGATCTCTCCTACTTTTTCTTTTCCTGGCCCTTGTGTCTCTCTCCTTTTCTCTCTTCCTTCCTCTCTCTGTCTCTTGATAGTAAACTCTCCCTCATTTATTACTGCAATAAACCAAAAGGGGGATTTCCTAATTTTATGATGGGTCTTAACAAACCGTCTAGCCCAAACCGTACAGCTGTTTTCCAAAGAAATGTGAAGAGACCAAGAATCGAAGAGTCATCCCATCCGTCCGACCGGTGTGGTGACAAACACGTTTTGTATCCATACTGTTTATGTTTATAGTCACAGCACGGTGACTGTTTAGTTTATAATTAGAAGGAAATACCTATTTAGTGTATTACAGAGACGAAAAGTGTTTTAGTTGTTGTTGTTACGTATTTATTTTTAGCAAAATATATATTTTGTATTATTTCTGTTGTGGTGGCCTGTGCCATGTTGTATTTTTTTGTATTTCTTTGGCGTGCAACAACTCTTTTGACATTGTCAAAAGACCATGCCCATGGTTACGATCGTGTTTTTGTTTCTCCTCATTTAAAAATAGTCACCTTCAATATATGTATGTAAATGTTTCTTATTTTCCTTTCTTTTTTATGGTATTTTTCTCTTGAACCTCAGAAGAAGTGCGTGAGTGTCAAGTACATGATTATTGTTGTTTCTCCTATTTTTACGACATTTCCATGCATGCATGCACTTAACATGGTACAATTTCCGCCGTGTCGATGACACGATCTTTAATATTGTAGCAGATGTAGATCATAGTGTTTGAAATACATAATCTCTAGGGGCATTAAGGTTGTAAGGATTGTGAATTTTCGAATGTTATTAAAATGTTGCTTAATGATATTTTTATGCAGTATTTCACGTTTAATCCAATTGCTCAATAAACAGAATATTTTCGAAAATCGCCCAATGATTTGTTGAAACTTAGCGAAACTACTATTGAGTAGGGATATATCGTTTGGTAACCAAATATAGTTGTAGTAAAATTTTAGACTTCTATATTCAGATTTTTCTTTGGAAATTGTTGCAATTTTTTTTATTTTTTCTTTTTAAATTTATATAATGCTAATGAATACAAGTTATACCCATCGTTAGTGAGATGATATACGTATACTTATTGTATTTGTTTATTTCTGTAATTAACACTACTTACATTTGCCCACAGATAAGATTCCGTCCAAATGTATGTAATTTACATGGTATTGAATAGTGGTTAAAAGATGTGTGACTATCGGAATAAATAAGCATCCACTCCGCTCGGTGACCTTTCTCTCAAAGAAAAAGAATCTAGAAAAGGGTACTGTAACCATACAAGTAAAGGATTTATTGCTATGAAGAACAATTACCTTAGTTTTGGCTTAATCTAATCCTGCAGTGACCTGTTATGGTTCCTACAGTAATCTCACATTTCCTGGGACAGAATCAACAGGTCACGTTATTTCGTTGTAGTAGGTTAATAGTCGAGTAAGATTTTCAGCTTTTGTATTCCTGTGCATTTAGAATAGTGACTAGAGCACCTTGTGCAATGTTTTTAGAGAATTCCTTGACAGCCATAAAGTCGTTTTGCTAACATTTTTAGCTGCACTGGGGCCCATTTTTGTACATTATTTCTATTTATCAAGGCAAAAAAATTTTGAAAAAAAAAAAAATATTCTATGGAAAACAAAATTGACCCAATTTTTGCTTGGTCAAAACTAAAGCAACTTTTGATATTATAAATAAGCAAATTTTGCTAGTAATCGATGTTGTATTCAATATAGAAATCGGATCAGATATAGATATAGCTCTCATATACACTGGTGGCCAAAACTAAAGCAACTGAATAAATTAACTGTCACTTTTTTAAAAATAAAGTTATAGCGAAAGTGTTTTTTAGAAACAAATAGGTATTTGATTCTTTTTATAAAAATATACAACATAAACTCAAAATTTATTTTAAAATAAAAAAATATACAATGGAAAACTAAATTGATACAATTTTTGCTGCTAAAGCAACGTTTTTTTCTTATAAATAAGCAAATTATGCTAGTAATCGGCATCATAACCATTATTTTTCATTACGACAGCACAAGTTGTTCCTTTGGTATACTATTCCTTGCATCCTAAACCTTTGGGAATAGGTTATGTCTGTTTGTGCACCTCTCTTTTATTTTGCTATTTGTGATACTCCAAAGATTTTTATAAAGGGTAAAGATGTGATGAATGTGTTGACCATTATAAAACGCTGATTTTTGACTCCCGCAACCAAGAACTCCCGCAAGAACTTTCTTGATAGTTTCCGGTCATGTAGGTCTGCTACCATAGTTCGTCCACGCTCTTTTCTTAAGGTTATATCCAATGATAACCCACCAATTCCTTTGAACTCTTAAATGGGTATTTTTGTACTGCTATGACAATTTGTTGATCATTACGAAATGATTTCTTTCGCGGTCTCCCTCCGTGGAGCACTGTCACTACTGATATGGTTGCATAAAATCAATTTATAATTCGAGAAACCATTGATTTATTAATGGAATATTTCTCCAAAATCATTTTCTGTCATAAATTATTTTCAAAATCACTGGTATTTCGCTGTTTTATCGGGGTACTGTATTTGTTTCTATCCATTTTTATATATTTTTGTCAGTAAGTCAAAATATTAGTTTGGGGAAAAGAAATCCATTATTTTTTCGGCAGATTGCTGTACTGATAGATTTCTCGTAAAGTATCGATCAAACAATTTCAGATTTATGCTCGTTGGAAGGGTGTCATTTCGCAGGAAAAAAATGATTTTACTGTTTATACCCTTCACCAAACTGTAGTACAGGGTATTATGTCTTTGTGCATATGTTTGTAACAGGCAAAAGGAAACGAGTTAGACACATGGTTCCTTTTGAGAATATGCATAGAATCACTTTCTGAGACGATTTATGCATGTCCGTCCATCTGTAGATATTAAATTGTAAACAAAGTATTATGATCCGATTTCGATGAAATTTGGCGCAAGCCACTTATTTGGCCCAAGTACGAACCCTATTAAAATTGAAGAAAATCGGATCAGATTTAAATATAGCTCACATATAGTTTCGTCCGATTTTATGTAAATGGTGCGACGTTTGTTAGGATGCATATGTAGAATATACCCAAAGTGGTGAAGGGTATCATATAGTCAGCCCAGTCCGACTTTACTACTTTCCTTACTGGGTTTTCTTTGATGCATTCAGTTGTGAGTTACAGGGTGTTAAAAATGGAAGTAAGCAAAGAGAAAATTTGGAACATTTTACAGTTTTTCTTTGACAAATGCGAAAATGCAATCCAAGCGGAAAAAATTGTAAATGGTGTTTATGTTTCCGATACTGTAACATCCAATTATGTGCACCTTTCGTAGATTCCGTTCAGGAATTTTTGATGTTAAAGATGCCCCTCGCACAGGTAGGTCGGTCGTCGAAAATGTCGATAAAAGTGGGGAAATGATCGAAGTTGAGCGGCATGTTAGCAGTCGTACCATCACCCAGGAGCTAAAAATCGACCATAGCTGTATTAAACCATTTATACAAATAACAGTAATAATTATGGATTGTAATAAACCCTTTTTAAATGTGATCTATAAGCATCAAAATAGATGTAGAAACCAAATCGTAGTAATCAAACAGTAAAAACCACTCAAATTTCAGAGCTAATATGTTTGTACAGTAGAGTTGCTTTAGTTTTGTCCAAGCAAAAATTGAGTCAATTTCAATTTCCATACATTATTTTATATTTCAAAATGAATTGGGCATTTGTGCTTTTGTTATTTTAAAGTGAATAAAGTACCCTATATAAAACTCAAACGATATGTCTTTTTTTTTTTTGAAAAGTTATACGGCATTTATTATCTTTGCAATTTTAGTTGCTTTAGTTTTGGCAATCATTGTAAATGTAAATTACCTTGCTTGTTTTCAAATAAAGCTATATACGAACACCACATTCACAAATTCTACCAAAATACACATTTTCGTTAAATACTTTTTTTGTGAAACACTTCAGTGAAAATCACCCAACGCCCCACTGATGCGTAAACGTAAAATTTATGGCTAATAATATGCTTTAGTGAATTTTAAATCATTTTCAAATATTCGAATGGAATGCTGCTGCCACTGATCTTGAAATTCTAAGAACAAAACATGTTGGTATTTGTTGAGGGCAATTTAACCTTTTGCTCGTCGTTCCTTAATTGGCCACAATGTCAAAGGCTGAAAAATGAGCAATTTTGTCACTTGAGATTTAAATAAATCGGAAAAGCTTAAGCGTTAATGTTGCCTCTAAATTACTACCGAGTCCTGGCACTTGCTGGATTTTTATGTTTTTGCAAATCCTTTTGCTACCTGCCACCTGCAGTTTATTTCAGTTTTGAAATAATGGAAACAAAACCACCTGCTTGGTGGTATTGTATTCTCTCACGGTTTCTTTCACTCTCTCATTCTTGTATTCCCTCTCTTTTGCTGCTTCCTTGCACAAAATTAGCACTTGTTTGCTTCTCACATCCTTAGAAGTTCCTTGTTTGTCCATTTTTCCATTTAATTTCTGCACTTTGATCCACAATGTGTGCAACACATGGTGGCTTGTTGCTTGTTGTTGTTGCAGTTAAGTTACTACTATGGCATGGCATGGATTACCCCAGTTGTTGTACCTACTTCTTCTTTCCTACCTGGCATTATGCATTACTGTCGTCCTTATCGTCTACCTATACTCTTGAATTTTTAACAAGACCAAATCATCCTTTTAATGTCGTTCAGTTTGCCGCTATTTGCTTGTGGCCGACATGTTTATTCGCTACAAACCCTTACTGTGAAACGGTTGCTGCTGGCTTAGTCAGTTGGTCGGACATTCGGTTATGCATCGTTGCATTCAAAATTATTTTATTGCAAAAATGAAGAAAATTATTTTATAAAAATTTACTTAAAAAGTATTTGTATTTTAGTTTTCGGTCGGCGTGTAAAATTTTAAAACAAACCTGAAAATTCAAAGAATATCAAAAAAAGGAGAGTACAAAATGAAAACAAAATTGTGATTTGAAATATTTTGAAAAAATATTTGGTGTTTTTAAAACGTATTAGTACCAAAATAACGATAATTGTGATAAAAACTAAACAAAAAATATTGTCAAAGCAGATATTTTGTGTTTAACGAAGTTCAAAAAAGAGAGAATCTGCATTGTGATTTAAAATATCTGCAAAACAGCAACATTTTTGGTGTTCTGTGCCAAAAGCAAATTTTTGAAATAAAAATATAGAAAACAAAATGTGCTATGGTTAGTAAAAAATATACTATTACATTTTAATTTTTTATATCGATTCATATGACTTTTGAACATTTTAAAATCTTGGACTTTAAATTTTAGAGGAAGAATTTTTATTAAATGGTATTCATTGACATAAAAAAACATTTTGTAACAATTGCGGTAATACGTATTTTTACATCGGATTTCGATGTGTGTTCTATACTTGAAATTCTTCCTGTAGTGGTTAAGAGTGAGGGTGTGTGTCAAAGTCATCTGAAATTTCTGAATGCGATCTCTGAAGCTATGTTCTGTATCCCGTAGGTCTTTAAGTAAAACATTAAAATTAATGCCTTCTTTTGCATAATTCAAGCGATTCCCCCAAGATTCGCATCTAAAGATCTAATAATTCATTAACTTTCCCTTCGTCCGGTTAGTAAAAAAATAGTAATTTGTTTCTTTCCCCAATTCGGTATAGTAACTTGCTATTTAAATACACTGATGGCCCAAACTAAAGCAACTAAAGTTGCAAGGTTAATAAATGCCGCATAACTTTTTCAAAAATAAAGATATCGTGTTGGCTTTTTCAGATTTAAATCGGGTAATTTTTCGCGTTAAAAAAACTTAAGCATTTATGCAAAATTCAATATGAAATAAATAAAAATTTATGAATAAGGGAATTGCCTTAATAATTGCTTGGACAAAACTAAAGCAACTCGTTATCGATATTTTGTACAGAAGAAAAAAGATCAGTACACTGGTAGCCAAAACAAAACCAACTAAAATTGTAAAATTAATAAATGCCACATAATTTTTTCAAAAATAAAGATATCATGTTGGTTTTTTCAGTTTTTAAAAAACAAAAGCATTAATGAAAAATGCATTATGAAATAATTGATAATTTATGGATTAGGGAATTGTCTAAATTTTTACTTGGACAAAACTAATGCAACTCTACAGTACAAACAGATGAGCTCTAAAATATTAGTTAATATTGCCGTCATATTTACTATGTTTTGGTTTCTACGCCTATTTCGATCCTATTGGAGAAATATTCCATAAATAAATCCCCGATTTCTCGAATTATAAGTTGACTTTATGAAACTAAATCAGTAGAGTCGGTTCAGCTCGGAGGAAGGCTGCAAAGGAACATCAGTTCGTACAGATCAACAAATAGCCATAACAGTAAAAAAATACTCGTTTAAAATTTGTGAGACTAATCGTCGTTGGATATAATTTTAAGAACTGAGCATGGACGAGCTATGGTAGCAGTTCTACATGCCCGGAAACTATTAAGAAAGTTCTTTAATTTCTGAAAAGAATCGGAAAGCCAGATTGTCTTTCGCTAAAGCCAATACTAATTGAAAAACTACTCAGTGGAGAGATATTATGATCTCGAATGAATTAAAGTTAAATTTGAAAGAATCAGAAAAAAATTCTGTGAGAAGGTCAAATAAAAGAAAGACTGATGCCACAATATTGCAAGGTTACGGGGAAGCATGGAGAAGGGTCAATAATGGTATTGGGCTATTTTTCTTTTTATGAAAATCGATCTTTTTTGAGATTTGTGAAGTAATGGATTGGATTGTGTATACAAATATTTTGAAAACGCTATGGTTGCCTTGGCTGAAGAAAATATATAGCGCTTGTTTTGGTGTTTCAGCTTGACAATTACCACTACACATACACAGAAACATGTCAAAGATTGGTTGTGGGAGTCAAAAATCAGGATTTTATAATGGCCAAAACTATCATCAGATCTTTACCCACAAAGAAAAATCTTTGTATTATCATAGATAGCAAAATCACAACTAATTCAGAAATAGACAAACATAACCTCTTACCACAGGCTCAATGATTCAATGCCTGGTAGATGTGCTGTCATAATCAAAAATAATGGTAATGCTGTCGATTACTTGTAAAATTTGCTTATTTATATCAAAAAATCAAAAAGTTGGGTTAGTTTTGACCATGCAAAAATGGGGTCAATTCATTTAGAATATTTGTTCATTCAAAATAAATTTTGCACTTGTATTTTTTTGTTTTGTTTAAAATTGAATAAATTATTTACTTATTTGTGAAAAAACTTTCACCACAACTTTATTTTCAAAAAAAAAAAGTTACAGCTCATTTATTCAGTTTGCAAATTTCAGTTGCTTTAGTTTTGGTCACCAGTGTATGTTTCCAATTACATTTTGGAATTTAATGCCAAATGTATTGAAAACAAAATGTTTACACTAGTCAGTAAATTTCCATGCATCAAGTTCTTTTACAATGCAAAAATATCAATAAATAAATATATTTTCTTTCTATTTGTTTACAACATCATGTTCAAGTGCATTCACATCGTTTTTTTGTAATATATTTTATTTGAGCCCCATTTGCCATTGTATAGATCTGCCAATTACTGATGAAGGATATAGACATACAAAAAATCACGGTGGTACCGATGAAATTATTTCAAATTTGCTTTAGTTTTGTAGTTATGAAGGAAATTTCATAAATACGAAGTTTGATAATTAAGATTAAATAATTTCGAATAAAATGCAGTTAAATAAATGTATATTTCTATTTATATTTTTGGTATTAAATTTGATTTTTAGAAGATTTATTTTCAACGCAACGGGTTCTTCCCTTGGCACACTGATATTCCAAACAAATTTTTCAAAAATAAAGATATCGACTTGTTTTTTCAGTTTAAATCTTAAATTATAATTTATGGATAAGAGAATTGTCACAATTTTTGCTTGGACAAAACTAATGCAACTCTAAAGTACAAACAAATTTTAGTTTTTTACTATACACTGCGTATCATAACTATAGACGCACCCTTAATTCAATTGGTATGTTAGTTGAGAAATAAAATGGACCCATTAAGTTATTGTTCACAATAAAACGATCAAAAACACATATTATTCAACAAAAATAATTAATTTATTCTTTATGGTTTCGCCGAATTCTGCACTTTCAAAATTGCTGGTGTTGCATAACTATAGACGCACTTTTACAAAATTAGAAAAATTAATTTTTTTAAACTTCAATAAAATAAATTAACTTTTATAAATAATGGGTAGGACCTCCCTTATTTTGAATAAGTTCAAAAATTTTATCCATCACACTGTTGATCAAAATTATTCGCAAGTCTTCATCGATTGACCGCCATTCATCGAAAATCACTTCTTGGAGGTAAAATACAGTTTGGTATTGGAGGTTTTCGGCATAGACACGATGAGTCAAGATTCCACACATGTTCTCGATCGGATTCTGGTCGGAAATTTTAATATTTTTCGATTTTAACCATACTTGAGTATGGCGACTTTTATGAACTGGTGCGTTGTCCTGCTGAAAAACGAGTCCTTGATTGTTGCTGCTTTCCCAAAATTGCAATAATTTGTCTTCCAAGACTTGAACGTACTCCATTGAATTCATTCGACAACATGGAAATGTCAAATAAAGGCTATAAAATGCTCCCAAGGCCATTAAGGAACCACCACCGAAATATCGTATTAAGAAATAACGATATTTAGGTAACCGCCACCTTGGGAGCATTTTATAGCCACGGAATGCTTTATTTGACATTTCCATGTTGTCGAATGAATTCAGTGGAGTACGTTCAAGTCTTGGAAGACAAATTATTGCAATTTTGGGAAAGCAGCAACAATCAAGGACTCGTTTTTCAGCAGGACAACGCACCAGTTCATAAAAGTCGCCATACTCAAGTATGGTTAAAATCGAAAAATATTAAAATTTCCGACCAGAATCCGATCGAGAACATGTGTGGAATCTTGACTCATCGTGTCTATGCCGAAAACCTCCAATACCAAACTGTATTTTACCTCCAAGAAGTGATTTTCGATGAATGGCGGTCAATCGATGAAGACTTGCGAATAATTTTGATCAACAGTGTGATGGATAAAATTTTTGAACTTATTCAAAATAAGGGAGGTCCTACCCATTATTTATAAAAGTAATTTTATTTTATTTAAGTTTAAAAAAATTAATTTTTCTAATTTTGTAAAAGTGCGTCTATAGTTATGCAACACCAGCAATTTTGAAAGTGCAGAATTCGGCGAAACCATAAAGAATAAATTAATTATTTTTGTTGAATAATATGTGTTTTTGATCATTTTATTGTGAACAATAACTTAATGGGTCCATTTTATTTCTCAACTAACATACCAATTGAATTAAGGGTGCGTCTATAGTTATGATACGCAGTGTATTTTGGTTTCTACATCTATTACGATTCTTATAGATAATATTTAAATGGTTTCAATTTTGACTTACTGTCAAAAAATATAAAAAGGCCTAAAATCAAAT
This sequence comes from Musca vetustissima, assembly GCF_032173495.1. Classification (NCBI taxonomy): domain Eukaryota; kingdom Metazoa; phylum Arthropoda; class Insecta; order Diptera; family Muscidae; genus Musca; species Musca vetustissima. The sequence goes on from NW_026873833.1 coordinate 69,640, forward strand.
GCAGTACACCGATAAAACAGCTAATTGCCAGTGATTTTGAAAATAATTGATCAAAAAATATGGTTTTAAAAAATATTCCATGAATAAATCAGTGATTTCTCGAATTATAAGAGTCGATTTTTTGCGGTATATTGATTCTATTCTACCTGTACTTTAAAATGAACCAAAAAAATAGTGTGCATCCCTTCTTAAAAAATTGGATTCTTTGAGGATATCATTTCCTTTAGGTTTCGATTTAGTCTTGGTTATGTAGGATTTGAATTTTTTTTGAAAGAAAGTAACATTTTTTCTTTCTTTTATTTATTTATTTTTTGATTAGCAAAGCCTATGAAATTCTATAATTCCTCTTGCAGATAAATTCTCATTTTTTTTCTGTTTAGCAAATTATTTTTTTATTACTGTCTTAATGTGGCAATGGCAATTGCAAAAAATATATAATTGACGCATGGGAACGTTTGAAAAATATTTTCTTTTGCTATTGTATGTATGCAAATATAAAAAAGTGTTTTTTGTTTTCCTCTATTCATCGTGTTTACTTGTTGCTGATGTTGTTATTGGGGAAAATAATAAACGGAAGAAAATTGGTTTTAGGATTATAAATGATGACGACGACGAATGGACGCATGTTTTCGGAAGGAATGCCAAACAGATTGAAAATCTATCTTTTCAATAAACATTTCTTTTGCAGAACACTTAATATTTCGTGTGGATGTGTGTGTGTGTGTTCGTGTGTTTGACTTTTGTGTGTTTATAAAGGGTAAAATTCCATACCTCCTCGTCTGGCCTCTGGTATTGCAATAATAAATGTAATTTAAATCAATTATTTATCTTGTAAAATTATGAACGATGATAATCAGTTAATGATGGATGTCCATAAATTATAAAAATTTCTTTTGGTGCCTCCTCTCTGAAGGTCGTTTTCTTCTTTCCGTACACAATACAGATGAATTTTGAATTTCAATAAAATCAACTAAAATTATTATCAACAAATAGCATCAATATTTAGGCATGATTTAAAAAACTTTTTTTATATTTTTGTAGTTTTTTGCTCTGTTGCATTCAAATATTTTGATGGTCATCTGTTTTATGTCATTACACCATACAAAGTAGTTTGTTTTCTGGATTTTCTCTTCAATTTATTAAATATTTTTGAAAACAAATTCTTAGAAAATATTAATATTTCCTACAATTACCTGCCTACCTATGTTTTATATTTTGATTACACATTTTCTCAATTATGTTTTTATTAAGATAGGTTGGAAAAGTTTTTCTTTGGTACACAGTGGGAAATGAAATTTAATCGGTGTTGAGAAGGTTTGGAAGTGTTCTCAGTAGTTGAGGCAAGCAAGCATATCAATTTATCTTTCAAGGTCCTTCAGTTTATTTCAATATGTGAAAGTAACATCAAAATACCAGGTCAACTAAAAATTCGAAGTCCTACAATATTAATTCAAACCCTATAGAAAAATCCTACATAGCAAAATCAAAAAATATAACCTCTTCCCAAATGTCCAGGATGCGAGGAATAGTATACCTAAGGAAAAAATTGAGCATTTTATTGATTCGATGTATCGTAGGTGTTCTGCCGTAATCAAAAATAATGGTCATGCAGTCGATTACTAGCAAAATTTGCTTATTTATAAGAAAAACATCAAACAGTTGCATTAGTTTGTCGAAAATTGTGTAAATTTAGTTTTCTGTAGAATATTTTTTATTTCAAAATAAATTTTGCTTATATATTTCTTGTTTTTTTAATGACTAAATTTATTTAATTCTAAAAAAAACTTTACAATAACTTCGTATTAAAAAAAGTTACAGGACATTTAATCAGTTTGCAATTTCAGTTGCTTTAGTTTTGGGCACCAGTATTGTATATCTGTTTTGGCATAACACTTACCACCACATTTTCGAAATATTCAAGATTTTTGCCGCATTTTCCAACCGACGAGGTTGTACGAGAGCAGTTCGTACAACCTAGGAATAATTTTCAATAGATAACCATAGGTTTTAGCCGCTTTTTCCAATGGAACAGTCTGTAATTTGGCGTTCTTGGTTCTTGGAGTTTGGATTTCCCTTTCCAATTCAGGTATTTTATTTTCCAGCCAATGTTGATATTATTAGGAATTTCGGACAGGACATTTTCAATGTAAAACCAGGTATTATCATCTTCTTTATATAAAAGTTTCGCTTTGGCATTTTCATAACAATTTCGCCATAGAGGCTATTCTGAGGCTAGTCGAAAATTTTCTACAAAGGTCCATATGACTTTTTAAAAGCATATGGAACTATGACACTTTTCAACATAACTCGATTTGTTTTTGGTCCTTTACTATTAGAGGGTATAAAAAGTTCGGTTCCGACGAACGTAACGACATTTTCTTTTATGCACATTTTCCCCGCCAAACAATTAACCCATTTTAAGTTGTTTTCGCTTTGTTGTAAATGAATTATTTCTTAAATTAATTGAAGAAATAGTCGCGCGAGACAGGCCAATAATAAACAATTGAATCGTGTGATGACAAACAATAATTTTTATCTACACTCCTCCTTTTTACATGCATTGAATGTAAATGAATGGACGGACACCACAGTTGTCGTGGTTCTTGTTTGATATTTCTTACAAAATGTTTCCATTACAAAATGTGGATCACGTACCTTTTTGTTCTTTCCGCGCTAAATAGGGGGAAAATCAAACTATTACATTTTTCCTTTGTACTTATTTTTTTTTTTCTAAAGAAGAAACATTTTGTGTTTATTTTTTATTTTTTTTTGAATTAAATTCTAGTCACTAGAAGAATACTGTCCAAATCAATAAAAAACGAATAAATAAATAAAATTAAGGAAAATATTTAAAAAACAAGACCAGAGCAGCAAATGTGTTCGGTCAGTCGATCGGTCAGTTGGCACACGACATATTCCACGATTTTATTTTGTTGTTCCTCTCTTTATTTTTAAGTGATTGCTTGCGTAGACATGTAGGAAAGTATTCAATAATTTGTGAAAATTGTTGTTTTGATTTTTCTTTTTCCCGTCGGAGGGGGAATGTGTGTCCAGTAGAAGAACATATCATTCCTGTGTCCACTACCTTTAGTATTCTGGCCATTTGTTTGCATTTAGATATATATGTACTAACAAATATATGTGTATAAACTTGTTGTTGCTATAATTTCTCGCCTTCTTTCACTCTCGTCATTGATACTTATCTATCTTTTTATTTTCCTTTTTTATTTTTCGTTTTGGTACATAGTATGTTGTGTGAATAATCATTAGTTTGTTTTTGCTTTACTTTTTTTTGAATATTTTCAAAAAAGTGTTTATTTTTATTTCAAGATTTCTGTGTGTATCTAAGAAATATTGTTTATTTTGTTTATTAATTGAACATTATAGTACTTGTCAATCAAGTGTGATGCAAAAAAACTGAAATGAAATGAACAATTAGAGATGCTTAATTTCTTTAGAATGAATTATTCGAAAGGGATAAGTGGAGGTTATTTTTTTCCACTATAATGTGAAGCATTCTGATATTTCGAGTATTAGTTAAAAATAATATGGTGACTTAGAAATTCTATGTATGATGATATATATTTTAATGCTCGTGATAGTCTTTTCTTGAAGTCCCCTTAAATATTAAGAAAATAAAATGATAGAAAACGAAATGTTTTCCTAAATATACAGATCTCATCTACAGACCCCGATTGTGATCCAAACACTGTGGAATTGCTCATGGTCTCCAACTATTGTATACAGAATGATGAAATGTTCTCCATATGGAGTATATGTTTACTCTATGAAGACATTAAGGGGACACTTTGGAAATAAAATTCTCCTACCTATTGTTGCTTTTGTTTTGTTCTTAACTTCGAAGATACTAAGCGTATCCCAGTAAAAAAAAATAATAATAAAAAATCTTTCTAAACAATCTTTCAAAAAGACCTTCAGTAAAAAAATAATTAATGAACATGACTTCTCGTTTACTATAAAAAACATTCTGCAAACGAATCCTTGTACACCATGTCTAAATTTTAAATATGATTCTCAGTTTTCTTTTTGTAAATACTACACTCACTTAAAGGAAATCCATTTGAAGAAAATAATGCGTTTGTGTCACATCCGGTTTTTAAATGACTTGTAGAAAATAATGAACATATCCTGTTTGTAAGGATAACAAACGAAACACCTGTTTTCAAAATCATTTCGACACAAGGAAATTACACACATATGGGCTCCTTTATTTTCTTTCTTTTTTGGAAGAATAAAATAGGACTATACTTTAATATATTTTCAGTGTATGCAATTGTATGATCACCTTTTTTCATCTAATACAGCGTTGAAATTAAATTATAAGGAATCAGAAACTGGGCATTAGAAGGAATCAGAAACATATCATAAAAATAGAAGTTTTTGCTTAGAATACAAAATAAATTTCATTTACATAAGGCTTTCTACAGAAGGGAGACAATTTTTTTTAGAGGAAGGCAAAGACGTGTGTTCATTGAAGATATGCCTATATAGAAAACTGTGAGCGGAATAATATAGTCGGACGGGACCACCGACCATATGATACCCTACACAACTATCACTAAAGTCTAAGTTTTTGTGGATCTATAATCCGAGCCGATATTTGCACTCTCTTGGTCGAGTATATCTCCACTTTCTAACCCTGACATATTTTCCAAATCTGGTTTTCCTGAGGCGAATATTTACGCCATAGAAAATCTGACAAAAATAAAGTTTCGGTTCATTGCACCACCCAAATGTTATTTCAACATCACCGAAAATTATAGGCGTCGTCCTTGACCATAACCGGATGTTCTTGTAAAGTTTCAAAGCGATCAGTGCGACATTTCCGCCCTCACCTTTAAATATTTTCGTATAACTCCCACATCCGAGTACATAATGAAAAATATAATTGATATCTATTTAAAGGTCAACAACTACTCCTGGATATACTACAAACTTCTCGGGCCTATGTCCTTCAGGAGTAAATATAGGAGTATATATTTACTTCTGAAGGACATAGAAATTTTGTAATTTTTTACAAAACGTCAGGGTCAATTTGACCCCCTAAATATTGTCCGACCTTTATCAAAATAGGCATGCTTATTCTTTGGTCCAATCCCCTTCTCCATGTAAAATTTAGACAAAAATTAAGTAGTTGGAAAAAAATTTCGTTAAGATTGGTCCATAACTATGGCCAGTATCGTGTTTACAAATTTTAAGGTCATTTTAATCCGTTACAAAGTTTTTAGGGTCTTCTTTAGGCACCAAATAATTTAAGGAAATCATTCAGAATTTATTATTAAATTTAATTTCAGATTTGGTTGGTGTGTCTTAGAAAATCCTAGAAGAATTCCCGTTTCTAAAATTCTGAACGGATACCTTTGAATTTGTTTTTTGATTTTAGTTTAGAATTTTGGGACGAATTTTTGGCGATGTGACGAATATTTTTCCGAATACTGAATTCAATCTATCTTATTGTATGCCATTGGAGTCCTAAAATTAATCTTCTATATTACATCCGTAGTGATTTTCTATTGATTTTTTGTTACTTTAACTCCTTTTTACTTCTTTTTGGAGTTTTCTTCACAAATATTTGAGTATTAATTAGGCATTTCAGTTATTTAGTTTTTTTTTTATCGTTTTTTCATTTATATTTACACATTGTCTATATTTACACATCAACTCCTTAGATTATGAATTTTTTATCTATTTATTTTTAATGTTACTATGGATAAATATTTTAATATTGTTTACATATCATCAGGTAATACTTACGCACATTGAGAATTATGTAAAACTAACAATACTAATTGCCTTATTACCCCCTCCTCAAACGGACAGGAGAGAAAAAAGCGGCTGATTAGTTATGAAAAGAAAAAGAACGAATATTACAACAGCTGTTATAAAATTTCAACAACAACAACAAAAGAACAAATGCAACCAGTCTTAGACCATCGAGAGTACAAGACGTGTGGATAATGCAGGCACATGGCGATGGCTTGCCTGCCGGTTGTCGCCTCTGCTTGTTTAAAACCTCTTGTTTACATTGTTGTAAAGATACCGTTTATTACTTCTTCCTTTTGCTTCTTCTTATCTCTGTCCCTTACAAAAGATACATTTTAAGTCAGCCAACAAGGCAGGCGATTGAGATTGTCAGCAACAATGCTCAATTGAAAGAAATGCAGCTGGAGCTGTCTGTCTGCTTGCCTGGCTGCCGGGTGCTACTCAAATATTTTCCAGATATCAATTTTACTTTATTTAATAATAATAAAAAAACTAAATTGCTTTATATGAATATGCACAAACTGACTGACAATATGTTGTTCTTTATTGGAACTATGTGTTCATGTTTTCATTAAGAAATTCATCATCCATCTTTCTTGATGTGTAAGGCGGAGAAATTTTCCCCTCAATTTATAGAGAATCAAGACTCGAAAAAAATATGTTGCTGCAAGTCAATGTACTTGAAACGATTTGTTTGTTGTAATAAAGTCTTTAAAGAAATCTCTTTTTTTGTCCTTATATAGAGGGTGGTTTCAAAATTAGATCAGATTTAATAATACTCTCCTCTTTTTGACACCTTTCACTATAACTTTATTTTCAAAAAAGTTACAGGTCATTTATTCAGTTTGCAATTTCAGTTTCTTTAGTTTTGGTCACCAGCGTAAATGTTTGTTTTTATCTTAGGTATTTGAACATTACCTACATAATTACTTGAATATTTTGAATAAATAATAATTTGTCATTTGTTTATTTCAGAAATGTCAATTTCATCATCACCCTCACCGGAAAATCTACGCATTTGCCTGGTCGGCGATGTAATACAAAATAATGCTGCCGTTGAAGCTGCTCATACATTTGGTGTGCCGGTCATAACATCGGAAACTGGTCTGGAACTTATTAACGATTATGATTGGCGTACCTATTTTATATTGAATGAATTCGAGGGTCCTGTCTATGAGGCAATACACAAAAGTAAACAATGGTAAGTGAAATATTTATTACACCTAACGCCGGCATAAATTAACACCATTTGGTATTGCAATAAAAAAACAAACGAACAAAAAAAATATATATTATAATTAAGGTGATAAATATATCAAGTACAAAAAAAACAACAACAATAAAAATTTATTTATTTATAGAATTCTATGCAAATTAATAGCCAACCCAACCCTCACGTAGATGGTAAATTAAAAAAAGAACACCGGTGTATTTTTTCTTTACACTCCTTCTTCTCCTGTTTTTCACCTCTTACTTTACTTTTTCTATAATATTTGTTCAATTGGTGTCTGGCTTTTTTAATAGTATTTTTTTTTGCTTACATATCAAACAAAATATTATTGTATGCAAATGTTATTGTATGTGTTTTTTAATTACATACGACATCATTTGCTTTTAATTGTATGGCATAGTATTCTGAGATGCAATAATTGTTCATCATCGCACTTTTGCATAACTAATTTCGTTGGCTGTGTTCTGAATGACGAATTTGTTTCTAAACCGAATTAACAAGTGAAATTCACACACTTACGCTTTCGGACTTTATTTTCATACGCCCTGCCAAAAATATAAACACTCAAGGGGTTTCTTATCACAAAATTTAATGCCAAATGTTTTGTTAGCCGATTATTTTAGGTTCGGGCCCCTATTTTTAAAGACATTGTTGTTGCTGCTACTATTATTTGCTATTTATTCATTCATTCGTGCGTTTATTCACTTATTGAATAAACTGTTTAGTTGTCCCCCTTGTTTTTCTTGTATGTTCAATTTATTTTTAAACATTTTGAATCATTAAGTAATCAACAACAAATTGCAGGGGGGAGGGAGATGTGGTTGGCCGGGCATAAACAATGTTTTTTCTCTTGGTTGTATTTTGTGAGAATGTTTTTTCTTATAAAACATATGCTAAATAAGGATAATAGTACTTATACTCTTGTCCTTAACATTTTGTATAAATTATTAATAGTACTGACTTCAGGACAAAATCGAATAAAATACAAATACCTGAGATTATAAACTTGTAAAATTCAAGGGAATAATATAATGTCAGTACATACTGTATATTAGGGAGGGCATTATGTATAGAGTCGAAAAATTCGATTAAATCCAGCCATATGAATCATCCTAGGGTCTGGATTTAATCGTCAAAAAATTTGGCCCGCCCTACTGTATATACATATCTATTGTGTTGGTTACCTAGCACTATTCATTTTGAATTGAATGTCAATATTAATCCCATATTGACCTTCTATTACTCCTGCTGTATTTATGATTTTTTATAGTGTGTATATGTCGCTTCTATTGGCATATACTTTTTTATTATTAGATTTTGTCATTTATATTTAAGAGATATACACATTGTCAGCGGCGCCAATTGTATTTTTTATTGTTTTGTTTGGGGAGATGATATACGCAGAAATACACAAAAAAAACCTCAGGCTGTCACACAAAAGAAAAGTAAAAGTGTTGATAAATTGGCATGTACGGAATTGTTTTTAAGTAATATTTAATTTTTCTGTTTGTTGTTTATTCAAATTATTCTCTTATAAAATTATAGAACAATTAGAAGATAACATTCTTCCATCCGTATTTCATCGGAAAAGTTAATTCGGAACTCCTTTTTTTTGCAAACAAAAGAAATATGTCCGAGGTCCGAGTCCAGTAGATTTTTATATCATACTCTAATTCCTCAAATTGTCTCGATATACACTGGTGGCCAAAACTAAAGCAACTGAAATTGTAAACTGAATAAATGACATGGAACTTTTTTAAAAATAAAATTAAAGTGAAGGTTTTTTTTCAGAAATAAATAGGTAATTTATTCATTGAAGTTATGTGCAGTTTGAAGCTAAAGTGCATAAAATAGTTATTGATGAATAAATCAAATTAAATCGATTCAGATTTAGATATAGATCCCATTTATAATTTTGACCGATTTCATTTAAATTGAGTTCAAAACCTATATCTTTTCTATTTACACAATTTTCAATTTACACGATCGCCACATTGGCCACCGACAAGTGTTCAGTATTGTTTAAATCGGTTCAGATTTATTCTGTTGGCCAAAACTAAAGCAACTTAAATTGCAAAGTGAATAAATGACCTATAACTTTCTTAAAAATAAAGTTACCGTGAAAGTCTTTTTAGAAACAAATAGGTAATTTAAAATTAATTTTGAAATAAAAAATAATATATATGGAAATCTAAATTGACACAATTTTTGCATGTTCAAAACAAATGCAACTTTTTGATTTATTCTTAAAAAATATCAAATTTCGCTAGTAAACTTTAGTATACTAGTCTTCGCATCCTGAGCCTTTGGGAAGAGGTTATTTTAGTTTGATTGTAAACCTATTTTTTATTTTGTTAACTATTATACCCCAAAGATTTTTCTAATAGGAAAAGATCTGATAATTGTCTTGGCCATTACAAAACCCTGATTTTTGACACCCACAACCAATCTTTGGCATGTTTTGGTGTATGTTTGGAGCGAAGGGAACCCTAGCGTTTTCCAGCACATTTGTATTAACAATCCGATCCATTACTTCATAAATCTCGTAAAGAGATCGTATTCCATAGAAAGAAAAATATCACAAAAACATTATTGACCCTCCTCCATGCTTCCCAATACGCTTGCTTGAGGCTTGAACCTTCTCACGGTATATTTTTTCGTGTCTGAGTCTTTAATATTTAACATTAATTCATTCGAGAGTATAATATTTATCCACTCAGTCGTATTCCAATTAGTATAAGCTTTTGCGAAAGGCAATCTGGCTGTGCGATTTTTCAGAAATAAAAGAACTTTCTTGATAGTTTCCGGGAATGTAGGGCTGCTACCACAGCTCTTCGAAAATTCCGTTGAACTCTTAAGTTGGTATTTTTTAATGCTATGACAGTTTGTTGATCAATACGAACTGATGTTTCTTTGCAGCCTTCCTCCGAGCAGAAATACACAAAAAAAACCTCAGGCTGTCACACAAAAGAAAAGTAAAAGTGTTGATAAATTGGCATGTACGGAATTGTTTTTAAGTAATATTTAATTTTTCTGTTTGTTGTTTATTCAAATTATTCTCTTATAAAATTATAGAACAATTAGAAGATAACATTCTTCCATCCGTATTTCATCGGAAAAGTTAATTCGGAACTCCTTTTTTTTGCAAACAAAAGAAATATGTCCGAGGTCCGAGTCCAGTAGACTTTTATATGATCCTCTAATTCCTGAAATTGTCTCGATATACACTGGTGGCCAAAACTAATGCAACTGAAATTGCAAACTGAATAAATGACATGGAACTTTTTAAAAATAAAATTATAGTGAAGGTTTTTTTTCAGAAATAAATAGGTAATTTATTCATTGAAGTTATGTGTAGTTTGAAGCTAAAGTGGATAAATATTTATTGATGAATAAATCAAATCAAATCGATTCAGATTTAGATATAGATCCCATTTATAATTTTGACCGATTTCATTTAAATTGAGTTCAAAACCTATATCTTTTCTATTTACACAATTTCCAATTTACACGATCGCCACATTGGCCACCGACTTGAACCTACAATGGCAAGTGTTCAGTATTGTTTAAATCGGTTCAGATTTATTCTGTTGGCCAAAACTAAAGCAACTTAAATTACAAAGTGAATAAATGACCTATAACTTTCTTAAAAATAAAATTACAGTGAAAGTTTTTTTAGAAACAAATAGGTAATTTAAAATTAATTTTGAAATAAAAAATATTATATGGAAATCTAAATTGACACAATTTTTGCATGGTCAAAACTAATGGAACTTTTTGATTTATTCTTAAAAAATATCAAATTTCGCTAGTAAACGAAAGCATAACCATTATTTTTCATTACGTCAACACACCTACGAGGCATTGAATCCATTAAAATGCTCAATTTGATACTTTAGTATACTAGTCTTCGCATCCTGAGCCTTTGGGAAGAGGTTATTTTAGTTTGATTGTAAACCTAATTTTTATTTTGTTAACTATGATACCCCAAAGATTTTTCTAATAGGTAAAAATCTGATAATTATCTTGGCCATTACAAAACCCTGATTTTTGACAGCCACAACCAATCTTTGGCATGTTTTGGTGTATGTTTGTAGGTTATTGTCAAGCTGAAACATCCACACAAGCGGTATATTTTCTTCAGCGAAGGGAACCCTAGCGTTTTCCAGCACATTTGTATCAACAATCCGATCCATTACTTCATAAACCTCGTAAAGAGATCGTATTCCATACAAAGAAAAATATCACAAATTATTGACCCTCCTCCATGCTTCCCAATACGCTTGCTTGAGGCTTGAGCCTTTCATTTTTTTACCTTCTCACGGTATATTTGTTCGTGTCTGAGTCTTTAATATTTAACTTTAATTCATTAGAGAGCATAATATTTATCCACTCAGTCGTATTCAATTAGTATAATCTTTTGCGAAAGGCAATCTGGCTATTATTATTTTCATTATTTTCAGAAATAAAAGAACTTTCTTGATAGTTTCCGGAAATGTAGGACTGCTACCACAACTCTTCGAAAATTCCGTTGAACTCTTATGTTGGTATTTTTTTAATGCTATGGCAGTTTGTTGATCAATAAGAACTGATGTCCCTTTGCAGCCTTCCTCCGAGCTGAAATGCCACTACTGATATAGTTGCATAATATCAAATTTTAAATCGAGAAATTACTGATTTTTTCATGGAATATTTCTTCGAAATTCTGTGATAAATTATTTTCACAATGACTGGCAATTAACTGTTTTATCGGTGTACTGTATTTGTTTCTAGACATTTTTATTTGGCAGTAATTGAAAACCAGAAATATGTTATTGTAATTAAATCCACTTAAAAATTATCTATAAGAATCGAAATAGGTGTAGATACCAAAACTCAGTAATTATAATGGAAAAATAACTAAAAATTTAGAGCTCATCTGTTTGTACAGTAGAGTTGCTTTAGTTTTGTCCAAGCAAAAATTGAGACAATTCCCGTATCCATAAATTATTATTTATTTCATAATGAATTTTGCATTAATGCTTTTGTTTTTTAAAAGGACATAAACACAATATCTTTATTTTCGAAAAAAGTTATACTGCATTTATTATTATTCCAATTTTAGTTGCTTTAGTTTTGGCAACCAGTGTATATACACCTCTTGACCTTTAAATTAAAACACAGACATATATAGAAAACATCTTGGGGAATTCGCTTAATAAAATATGTGTCGTCTTCAATGTACAAAAAATATTACGACAACAAAAAAGTGTAGCAAAAAATAAAACGGGAAAGACAGAAATGCCAGACACATAAAGCTGCAGCAAGCAACTAGTAATCAGCAACAGCTTCATTCGGCCGCTCGTTCGTCCATAATAGCTCTAATGTCAGAAGATATTGTGGCAATTTGATTGTTGTCGCTCATACACATATATATGTACGTATGTACATTGTTGTTGTAACAGCAACAGTCTTTGACCTGAACGCTTTCAGGTTGAACGCCGCCACCAACCTACCATCCCAGCGGTTAATAAACTTGTTGAGGGTCTTTTTATTTTTTTGCTCATTTTAATGCTGTATCGAAAATTTATGGAGCATGAAAAGTAAAATATTTTATGACAAAATATTTATCAACAGCAACAACGACAACAAAAACAATACAATTAAAATGTATTTAAAATAAATTGAAAGAAAAAAAGTTCTCTTAGATGTGGAATTGTGGTGTTTGGTCGGTCTATCTTTTTCTTATTTCGTTGTTTTGATTTCCTTTTTAGCTAGCTAAACAAATGTTTATCAAATAATAATCATAATTTTTGAGGTTTTGTTTTTGGTTGGCATTTTTTTATATATCATAAATTTCATTAATGAAAGTGTATGCACATATATATAAGTGTATGTACATATATAAACAAGCAAACACTTATATATGAAAAGGTGGTGACCACAGTGCGTAAAAAAATATTTAAAATCGTAGACAAACACGTCTAATATTGAGAAAGTTCCTTCGATTCTTCTCAACCCATAGAACCACGTTCAAAATTTTTTTATTTGGAATAAAATTAAATTCCGAAAATTTATGAAAAAATAGATGTTGCAGTTATGCGGGACAAAATTTGTTATAGAAATCTCTCCTACACTTTGGTTTGTATTATAAATTCCTAATATACAAATACCGTTAAACGTGGACCAAACAAAATTTTATCGGCTTTGAAAATGACTATTTGGGTTCGTTAGAATAAATATCTTGAGACAAATCGCAATTACCGAAAATAGCAAATAATTCCCCACGAAATTATCTATTGTTCCCATTTGATGAAATAGAATCTAATATTAAACATTCGTTTTTTAGTTTTTTTTTTTCAAAAATATCAAAATCATCACCTAACCAGAAAACGTATAGATAAACAATAATTATATCAATAAAATATGAGAAATTGTACATTTATTTTTATGAATGAAAATATTAAAAAAAAAAGACCCGAAAAACATTTGCATATATACACATTTTCTTCTATCCCCCCTGCTAAGTGGCGGCAAAATTTGTTTGAATTTCTTCATTGACGTTTTTTGTGTGAATGTATGTTTTTTTGGTTTGTATATTTTCTTTTTTCCCCGTCGTCATATAAACCCATAACACTTTTCTTTTGATGATGATCATCATCATCATAATAACAATAGTGCTGCTCCGCACCATGTGAGATAAATATATAAAATGGTCCGGTCCGCCCATAATAATAAAAAAAAAACCCGAAGGTGTTAATTGATTCATGTCATTTGTTGTGATTTTTTTCTTTCGTGTAATTACATTTAAGTAGGACTATTTACAAATAATTGCCATTCATTATATGAATTGTTTTTCCTTATAATACAAATATTTGTTTATTTATTCAATTTTCTCATCTCTCTTTTTTATAATTTTAGTATATTGGGTCCTCCAGCTTTACGCCAGGCAGCCGAAATGAAAGATGGTCTTACACACAATGCCCGTCCCATTTATAATTATTCCATGCGTGGTGTGGTTACATGCTTTACTGGCATACGCAAAAAAGATGAATTGGTGAGTTTTGTAAATGTCCATCGATGAATTTATTCAGTTTAATTATTATTTTATATTAATTTTGTATTTTTCATTTATTTTTGTAGACAAAACTGGTCAATTTGATCCATTCAATGGGCGGTTGTATACGAAAGGATATGAATTCCAAAATAACCCATTTAATTAGTTCACACAGTGGTGGTGATAAGTATCAGTAAGTATTTATTTGGATATATATTTTTATTTTATATTTATGTATAAAAGTAACCCCCTCAGATATAAAACACTTTTGCCAGCGATTTTTCCCAACGCTCGAAACATTTCTGAAACGCTCTTTTTGGTATGACCAACTGCTCCAGTTTCGATTTTTCATTTATCTTCTCAATCCTAGAAACAAATGGTACCCAATTCTGTTTACAATTTTGACGAATTGCTACTCACAAATTCATGATTCACCTGAAAGGTAAAACATTGAGCAAAGCCTTCAAATTTGAACGAACTTAGGAGCTTTTTTAATGCCAAGCCATACGCCCTTGATTAGTCAGCTATTCCAGTTTCAATTTTTCATTTATCCCCTCAATCCTAGAAAAACGTCTTAACTTTCATGGATGTATTAAATTCAATTTTGACGAATTTCTACGCGCAAAGAGTTCATAACTTTCAAAGTAGTATTCCGCATTGAAAGTACGACCTTGTGGGAAGAGTTCATGATTCACCGCGAAGAAAACATTGAGCAAAACCTTCAAATTTGAACGAGCCAACGAGCCTTTTCGGTCTTGACTCTTCTGGACGTTTCCATTGGGATGATTGGGCTTTAGTTTTAATGTCATAGCCATGCACCCCTGATTCGTCACCTCTTTATGAGTGCTTTTGGTCATCGTTAATACTCAACAGCTTCAGAGCGATGTTCATACGACGTTATTGGTGCTCATAATTTAGCAATTTTGAATCAATCTTCGCTGCCGCACTTTTCATGCCTCAAACATCCGTAAAAAGTGTTACGCTATATCATCTGCAAAACCTCTGATTCAACGAGCATCTAAATGTTGCTTCAATTTTATTAGTCGTTTGTTCACGTGCTCGGGCGAACAGTACGAGATATTCTCGGTCTTCTTTAAACCAGTTATACCACAATTGAACTTGACAATCCGAACCGGTGAAAATATCGGCCTTTTTGACCTATAACCGATCTCGTATATATGTTAATCATATACATTTACATGTGTGAATGTTTGATTCGGTAAAATTATGCCCGGTGATCGTAACAATTTAGAGACCACTCCGCTCGAAGACTTTGTTGATGTTATACTGATATTTGCAATGCTAAAGGAGGGAGCGGAGGGAGGATATTGAATAAACGAGTGATGTAGCTTAGTACCCATTTCAGAAACATCAGTCGATCGATACTAGAAATTAAAAATTATCACATGAATATGTTAAATTTATAAATAATTTAATTAATTTATAAATATATATTTATTAACATTTTTCTTCTCTCATAGATACGCAAAAACCTTTCGTTTAACTGTGGTACGTCCAAATTGGGTATATGCTGCATGGGAACGACGAGATGATCCACAATTTAAAGCAACCACAGAAGAATTTTCCAAAGAACATAAACTGAAAGCTTTTGAGGGACAGAAAATTTGCTTTTTCGGATTTCCAGCCGATGAACATCAACACATGGTGGATGTGCTGAAAAGTAATGGTGGCGTACCTGCAGAATTAGATGATCCGGAATGTTCGCATGTGGTAAGTCAATTTTACAAAAATACTCACGTTAACTTAATGGCGTTTTATTGCTTTCAATGCACCAGCTATATAAATTTTTTAAATAAATATTTAAATGTTTTGTATATAACTTAATATATATGTGTAGGTAATGAATTTAAATACAAATACAATTTTAAATTTTACAGGTTATGCCAAATACTGGTGGTTACTTTCCAGAAACAATTACTAATAATAACAATGCAAATAATCTCAATACTAACAATTCATCTAAAATTCAAACTAACCAAACTCCTAAAAAAGCAATTTCTTTAAATACCAATGATGATGATGAAAATCAAATGGAAGTTGATGTTGAAGGTGAGGCTGATGGTGGTGATGGTGTTGGTGGTGACTCAAAGCCATTGGAAATGTGTGAGAATAATAATCCATTAGTAAATGATAAAAAATCCAATGGAGATAACAGCGATGAGGAGGAGGGCGTAAATGACCATGACGACGATGATGATGACGACGACGACGAAGGAGGACATTTCGATGAACGTTTAGTTGTTGATTATGAGTGCAATTTAAAACAAAATGACTATGATGATGATTTGGTTAACGATTTAATACCACTCACGGATGATGATGTTGATGAAAAACTTTTGCCACAAACCAAAGATGTTAATTCGCATGCCAGTACGCCTAAATCATCAAAACACATTTCGGCTCTTCTGCCATCTAAGCAATTGGAACGTAAACTTAGTATGCTAACAAATACAACTTGCAATGGATTTCAGGATAATTCCTCCACTATTTCACCAATATGCAGCAGCAAAGTTCAAGAAGATGTGAATTTAACTAAAACTCAAACAGATGATACCTGTTTTGCCATGGATATGGATGCAGAAGATTTAGATGCAGATGCCGAATTAGACGAGGCTCAACGTGAACTGAAACGTAAACGAGAAAGTTTGGATAGTATATCCTTAATGTCCGTTGAATCATTTGCCCTACCGGCCAGTACCAAAAAACCTAAACTTTTGCGTACTGGTTCCATATCACGTACCATAAAACGTTCTATGAGTTTTGTTGCTGTACGCACTCCCATTGCGAAGATGCTCAGACCCAGACGTAGTTCAGTGGCCCTGGATTCAGCACCTAACAACGATAAGGATCTGGACAATGATAACGAGGATAATAATGAAAATGATGCTAATGATTCATTTTGTTCGATTGCTTCTGTTGAAAGCACTTTCAATGAATCTATAAGGAAACCGGTTAAGGAGAAATTGCGCAGTCTGCGTAATCGTATTACCAGGAGCAGCAGTCGTCGTGAAAAATATGTTGTTAGTAATCATAATCCGAAAACTAATGCAAACGAAGAAGCAGATACTACTACAGATGGCGCCGGTGATCAGCAAAATGAGAAAGAAGATTTCAAAACACCAAAAGCACCCTCAAAATATGCCTACAATTGTGCCTCAGCACCTAGACCCACAACAAGATCCATTAGCCAATCCCTATCAGTCTCGGCAACAGCATCAACTTCTAAATTGTGTAATAAATCATTAAATCTTACAACCATTGATGGTCCTCCCAATGGTCCTCCCACAAATTCTTCCTTCTTGCAAAAAATGAATACCTCTTCTAATTTACCGGCTGATTGTAAAAATATGAGTTTAGTTGCTAATCAGTTTAACACTTCTACCGCTGCTACTAACAATATTTTAATGCAAAGTAACCAACAAACATCATCGTCTACAATTCAACATCATGACATTTTGCAAAAACAAATGCAACAATCAGGAAATCATTTGCCATCAAATGTGGATATAAATGTTGCTGCTGCTGCTGGCACAACAACAACGGCTATAAATTCGGTATTTAAATTATTTGTTGTTTCTTTATATTTCATTTTAAATGCCAAATGTAGAGAGTTGTTAATGGCTGGCAAAGAGAAACAAATTGTGATGTCTTGATACAAAAATTTGGAAAACATAGGATGTTTAAGGATAGGCAGTTCGTTAATAAAAATGTGGGAAATTGACTGAATCGGAAATTCGATTTAATCTATTTCCTATTAGTTTCCTGAATAGGAAAAAATTGGTCAATGAGCATTATACAATATTCGCTAGTTACAGTTTGGAATCGGCCTTAGAAAAGTAAAATATTTAAAAAAAAGACATATTTTAAAAATAAAATATATCTTTAAAATAGTTTATATAAAAATGAAATATATAACAAATCAGGTATGCGCTGCTAGATCCCTTTCGATATTTCTGTCCGGACTATAAGTTGTCAATGAAAATGTATTATCTCAATCATAATCTATCTCCGATGCTTCAACAGACACATGGACCATTCGAAAGAGCGTCTACCTCAGAAAAAATTGTGGTGGAAGTTGCCTCAACACCAACACCGAACGTCCGTAAGAACGTCTAATTTACGCCTTATTTGATGCCCACTGTAACCGATATATTCAGTATTTGGACATTTCCTCCTGGACACTACCGAAATCCGTAAGAATTCCGCCTAGCTTTCGCATCAGGAAAATCAATGGGGCTTTCCAAATTTTCTAACCGATTTCGCTGTAACTTAGCGTTTAGATATTTCGAGGTTAGAATAATGTCATGCCAAATCTTCCGGATTCGTAATCTTCCATTATTGGTTTTTATTATTCGTTAATATTCATTCTTTATGGCCGTTTCAATTAATTTCTACTTTATTTCGCTTATTTCACCGACTTTAAATTTCATTCTTGCTGCTGATGGGTTTAATATTTTTTTAGACCTGTCAAAGATAATACATTTTTTTTATAATAATGAATAAAAAATAGTATTTTTGCGTCTGAAGTTTTTTTATTTTGTAATTTGCAGTGCATTTTTAACATCATCATTTTCATACCAGAATTAAAAAAATCGAAACAAAATCATTTCATATACACATAGCTAAATAAATTAATAAAACAAAATTGGTTACTGATGCTTGTAAATAACAAAACACCATTTGTTGTGTGTTTGTTGCACTTTTTGTTGTTTTCTATGTAAATAAAATTTTATTTAAGTTATCTTTTCTGTCAATGGTGGTTTGGTGGTAACATCCTCTTTTTTACACATTCTCTAAACAACACAGCACAGTAAATTATAATATAATACATTTAAACAAACAAATTCAGTTGGTTGTATAAAATGAAGAAAATTGTAATTTGTAAATGTTAAAAATGCTTAGCAAATTACACTAAGGGCAAAATTTTAAATATAAATCGTTATTATCAAATAAATCTAAAAAATATGTTTTCCATATTTTATTAAGACATTATCATAGACATTTCTTTTTGCCCTAATTTATTATAGTTTAATTGGAAATTGTTTAAAAAATGTTTTTGTTTTTAAAATACAATGGCTGAATTTCTTTGTTTTTTTTTCTCTATTAAAATATTTAAAACCTGAAATTATAATTTTATGTGCTTGTTGAATTTTGTTCTGCTAAAACTAGTTGTCAAATCAAATGCTTATTTACTCTTTCAATTGCACATTTCAAATCGCACAACAAAAAAACGATAAGGATACTAATAAAGAACATGTATTGGTGAGCACAAATTGTTAATCAAAAAAATTATAACAACATTTTTTTAAATTTCAAATTTATTTCAAATACATAGACTTTTTATGGTTTCTCTTTTATTACACACTCCTTTATTGTTATACTAATTCTGCCTTCAGCATCAGCATTTTCGTTGTCATGTGTTTCACGTTCCGTTTAATTTTTGTTTTGTCTATAGCAATTTTTTTTTGCAAAGCACTTAACCAATTACCATGTGATCGTTAAAGCAAAAAAATCGAGCAAAAAATTAAAACAAGATATTCAAACAATTGTTTTAAAACAAACATTATTTAAAAATATTTTTAATTTCTCACATTTTTTAAACAATTTTCATTTCTTTTTATTTATTTGAAATTTTTATGATCAACACAAAACACATTATGAATTACGTTTAAATGTATACACAAAACAAAGGACAGGGTCAAGAGTATATTGTATATTATGTATGTACACTGGTGATCAAAACTAAAGCAACTGAAATTGCAAACTGAATAAAAGACCTGCAACACTTTTTTTGAAAATGAAGTTATTAAAAAAAACAAAACGCAAAATTTATTTTGAAATACAAAAAATATATGGAAAACTAAATTGACCCAATTTTTGCTTGGTCAAAACTAATGCAACTTTTTTTTTCTTCTTGTAAATAATCAAATTTTGCTAGTAATCAACAGCATAAACAATATTTTTCATTACAGCAGTACACCTACGAGACATTGAGTCAATAAAATGCTCAATTTGTTTCTTGGGTATACTATTCCTTGCATCCTGAACCTTTGGGAAGAGGTTATGTCTGTTTGTTTGTGAAACTCTTTTGATTTTACTATCTATGATACTACAACGATTTTTCTAGAGGGTAAAGATCTCAAAAATTTGTTGGTCATTATAAAACTCTCATTTTTTACTCCAACAACCAATCTTTGACATGTTTTGGTGTATGTTTGGAGGTTATTGTCTTGCTGAAACACCCAAACAAGCGGTATATTTTCTTCAGCGACAATCCGATTCATTATTTCATAAATTTCGTAAATATATCGAACTCGTCCAGGCATGTATGCCTGCTACCATAGCTCATCCACGCTCGGTTCTTCATGTTATATACAACGATAACCGCCTCAGAAACTCCGTTGAAATCTTAAACGGGTATTTTTTTAATGCTGTGACAACTTGTTGATCAGTACGAACTGATGTTCTTTTGAAGCCTTCCTCCGTACTGAACTGTCTCTACTGATATAGTTGCATATAATCAACTTATAATTCGAGAAATCGGTGATTTATTTATGGAATATTTTTCCGAAAACATTTTCTGTGATAGATTATTTTCACAATCACTAGAAATGATCTGTTTTATTGGAGTACTGTTTTTGTTTGCAGTAAGTCAAAATTGAAAACCAGACACATGTTATTGTAATAAAATCCATTTAAAATGATTTATATGAATCGAAATAGGTGTAGAAACCAACACATAGTAATTATAACGATAAAAATAACTAAAATTTTAGAGCTCATATATGTTTTTATTGATGTGTTGCTTTAGTTTTGTCCAAGCAAAAATTGAGACAATTCCCTTATCCATAAATAATTTATTTCAAAATGAATATTGCGTTTATGCTTTTGTTTTGTGAATAAAGTACCCGATTTAAAAATGAAAATACCAACGCAATATCTTTTTATTTTTTGAAAAAGTTATGCAGCATTTAATAACCTTGCAATTTTAGTTGCTTTAGTTCTGGCCACCAATGTATATAGGACATTATGACGTCCTATATAATGAAAATAATAATAATGAAAAGCCTAAGTCTTATTAGATTTCAATTTTACAAATCTCAAACTTAATATCTGCAGTATATAGTAAAATATTTCATAAATCACTGACCCGTAAGGTCAGTATGCCCTCATTTAATAACCCTTTTTTTCTGTATCCAAGGTGTGCTACTCATGGTGGAGGGTATAACAAGTTTGACCCAGTCGCACAATATTTGTATATTACTGATCTTCTTGGTTCAAAAACAATTTTTTTTTTTTTTTTTTTTTTTTTTTTACAAAAAATTATCTGATTCACAATTTCTATTAATTAGTTTCTAGTCTCCACAAATTGCGTTTTTATTGAACTTGAAATTTGTTCATAAAAGTATTCCAATGTAAACCATCAAAACAAAATGTTTTTTGTTTGCACATAAATACATTCAAGTATTCAAGTAAACGAATAAAAATAATCATAAAAAAGTAATACGTTCCAAGCAATATGTGTTTTGTGTTGAAAATTCAAATTTCCAAAATATTATTTTCAAATTTATTGCAAAATAAATATGCTAATTATGATGATGTTCTCCAATTTCCTCATAGGTCGTTGATGAGCATAGTACCCAACAAAAACCCGAACCCAAAAATAATCGTACACATATTTTAAAATCGGATTGGTTTTGGTATACCATACAAAATGGTTATGCCGATGAAATGGATTATCTGTTTGGGGATGTAAGTAGATTACGCATTTTATTATTAAATTATTTAACTAAAAATATTTTATAATTTGTTTTCTAGTATTTGGATAGCATTGCCAATACCCCCAATACCGATCGTCGTGATTCATTGCCGATAAGTTTTAATAAACGTAAACGCAAACGTTTCTCCCAACGCATCCAGTTAGAGGGTACACCCTTGGGTTCAACCAAACGTCGTTCATCGGTTTCGGATGCTGGCCTGCTGTCAGCATCGGGTAGTTTCTTTGATTGTAGCGGTACACCGAATAAATTGGAAAATGGTACAATACTCACAGAACCCGAAACATCAACATGTGAACAGCAAACACCACCGGGTAAAAAGGCATCGATGCGTTTCAATCATTTTATGGATTTCTTTAGTACAGAATCGAATTATGTTGGCATCTTGGATACTATTGTGAATGTAAGTATAGTAATAAAAAAATAACTTGAAATATCGAGAATTTTCATATTAAAAAAGCTAAATTTTATAAGAAAACTGTAGCAAGTTTCATTGAAATCGGCTCACATTTAGCTTCCATATATAATTACAACATATTCATGTCGATTGTACACCAAATAATTAATGGGTGTCTGATTGAGATTAAATTTTAAACAGTAAAGCATACCAAATAGCGTGTGTCATGTTTGTTTTAAGTTGCAGAATGGCATATTGATATTAGTCGGTTTACATATAGATAATGATCACATATTTAAGTTCGTTCAATTTCATGTCAATGTTCCTTCGAAAAGGCGACGTCTCTTAGGATGAATATGTAGAATTTACAAAAAGTTGTGAAGGGCATCATATAGTAGGCCCAGTCCAAGGTATATTAAGGTATATATCTACCTTGGTCCAGTCCGACTTTACTACTTTACTGGTGAAGGGCACTGGTGAAGGGCATCATATAGTAGGCCCAGTCCGACTTTACTACTTTTCTTACTGGTACATTACATTCGAATATGCTGAAAACCATCGGCTCGAGCTTCACATTTCATTTCTAAAATAAAACTATTTCATTTTCGATTAATAACAAAAAATAACAATAATAAAAAATAATAAATAAATCTTTTTTTTTCCAGCTCTTCAAAAATCCCCTCGAAGAAATTGCCGAATCAAGTGATGCACTGTTGAATAAATCCGAAATCAAAGCAATTTTTGGTAATTTCCTACCCATACATGAAGTACATCAGCGAATGTTGGAACGTTTACGGGCCATACACAATAAATGGAGTGAAGATTGTCTAATCGGTGATATTATTCTCCAACATCAAGATGATCTAATAAAAGCCTATCCACCCTATGTTAATTTCTTTGAGCAAATGAAAGAGACACTGATACAGTGTGATACACAAAATCCACGTTTTCATGCTTTTTTGAAAATCAATCAAACCAAACCAGAATGTGGACGTCAGACATTACAGGATCTGATGATAAGACCAGTACAGCGATTACCCAGTATAAGTTTGCTGTTGAATGACATACTTAAACATACCAATAAAAGTAATCCAGATTATGCCCGATTGGAGGAGGCCCTTAAGGCCATTCGTGTTGTAATGATGCACATTAATGAGGATAAGCGAAAGACAGAATCGCGTATGGCCATATTTGATATATTCAATGATATTGAAGGTTGTCCGGTAAGTAAATGAGCATGCAATTGTATTCATGAAAGTAAATTAAATATTTGTCTTTTTCGTTTTGTTTCTTTTAGGCCCACTTAGTTAGCTCCAATCGTAATTTCATATCTCGCTGTGAAGTCTCTGAACTTACTGATAGTCTCAGTGGTCGTGGTGATCACTTGGTTTTGTACTTATTTTCCGATTCCATTGAAGTGTGTAAGAAGCGTTCACGTGGCTTTAATAGTGCCAAATCGCCAAGCACCGCCAAATCATATAAGCACATCAAATTGATGTCCCTAAATGCCATACGTTTTGTCATCGACATAACGGATAGCCCGAGAGCATTTGCCTTGCTTTGTCGTCAGGATAAGGACAAATTGCATTCATTCACCATTACCGATGAGGAAATCGATAAAGTGATGTACTTGAAAACGCTTTGCAAGCAAATGGCAGAGAATGCTTGTCGCACAGATACGGTAGGTTGTTTAGTGGAATTTGTGAAGAGTAGAAAGGGAAATGTTTAATAATTCGATTTGTTTTTATTCTTCGATTTTTAGGATAAAGCCTTACTATGTCGGACTTCTCAGGAATTGGAAGTGGATATTAGTGATGTAAACTTAAGTACCCTATCGAAAGCATTTAAATTGGCGGCACGTACCCGTTTGAAGGTGGGTTTGAATTTTGTTTTCCGTTTTTTTTTTGTATTTGCTTCATTAGTATGTGGTGTTCTATATATTTGCATGCCATATATTTATATTGTGTTTTATTTGTTATTTTATGCTGACGTGGTTGTTGTTTATCTAACATTTGATTTTTACGTTTTTATTTTTCGATACAACCACTGATGTGTGTCTGTCTGTGTTAACCATACATCTAAATTAAAGAAACTATTTACTCTACCTAGGTCGGGCGCGCATTTTCATTCAACAAAACCCCTTCCAAATTGAAACGCGCTGTATCAACAATGATGACATCACCATTTGGCAGTACAAATTCCTTGACACCCGCCTCTCAATTAGCACAAATGCGTTTGGCAAGTTGTACAAACATCCATGTAAGTATTAAACATTTATTTGAATAGACATTTTTTTCGATTATTTTTATTTTGCATTTGAATAAATTCCATTTTAAAATGAGGGTAATGAAGAATACATTCGTATTTTTATGTATGCATTTATGTGATGATAGGGGAGGAGGTAAAGCCAATTTATATGTAAATTTTATTTAAACAAAAAATCGAGTTATATCCTGAAAAAAAAAATATATTTGGAATTTTAAAGAGAATATTTGTTGGAATTTTTAAAAGTTTTTTCAATACCGAATTGCAAAACAATTGCAAAATGTGTGTGAGAGAGAGAGATACAGTTTTGAAATTTTTGATTGCCATTGATAAGATCTAATTAATCGGCATAACCCCCAATATCAAATTCTTATAACAAAAATTTTAACAAAAATTTTCAAATTTCAAATGTCCCACTTTTTAGGTCCTTGTATAACGATTTCACCCATATGTCGATATTTAGGCACGTTTTTTTAATCGAAATGTCTATAATTTTATATTTGGGATTGGTAGAAAATCTTCCTGCACCCATATAAAAAAAGTCCATATCGATTTTATGTATTATGAATGTGCACCTCATGGTTGGAGGGTATACATGTTAAATTGTAGCACAGGTCGCATTTATGATCCGATTTCGATGAAATTCGGCAAAGCTCATTTATTTGGCGCAAGGACGAACTCTATTGAAATTGGAAAAAATCGGTTCAGATTTAGATATAGCTCCCTTACATATTTAAGTTCGCTTTAATGTAAATGGTGCAGATTTAGATATAGTTCCCATACATATTTACGTCCGATTTAATGTAAATGGTGCACGGAAGTCCCTATATATCTTTTGATTTGCAGGAAATTTACCACAGCGTACTGAATTAAGTCTAGAATGATGTGTGTCAAGTTTCGTGAATATCGGTTCAGATTTAGATATAGCTCCCATACATATTTACGTCCGATTTAATGTAAATGGTGCACCGAAGTCCCTATATATCTTTCGATTTGCAGGAAATTTAACACAGCGTATTGAATTAAGTCTAGACGAATGTTAAGTTTGGTGAAAATCGGTTCAGATTTAGATATAGGTCCCAAATATATTTTCGTCCGATTTTATGTAAATGGAGCACCAAAGCCCCTATATATCCTTTGATTTGCGAACTGAATTAAGTCTGGAGTGATGTGTGCTAATTTTCGTGAAAGTTGGTTCAGATTAGATATCTTGAACAGTGTGGCATACCGAATAGCGTGTATCAAGTTTGCTTTAAATCGATTAGTCCCATTGTACGTAAACGACTCTAAATCTGCCCGAATGAAATGAAATTTAGCATAGCTTGCAGAATGGCACATGTTTGGATTGATGTCGGTTCACATGTGGATAAATATCACATATTTAAGTTCGTTCAATTCCATGTAAATATTCCTTCGAAAAGGCGATGTCTGTTAGGATACATATGTTGAATATACCCAAAGTCTGTACATAGTCTGTACAGGCCGATTTTACTACATTCCAAACTGTTTTTTTTTTATAAATTTACAAATCTAAATATTTCCTATTTCTATTCTTTTCATTTACAGGAAGTTGTCGATGATGATAATTCCGGAATGCGCAGCAGTTCACCCTCAACACATTCAGAAGTTTTAGTACCACCAATGTCTGTACAGCCGACTCGCAAAAATATTAATTCAAGTATAAGCAGTGTTGGGCGTATTTGAGCCGCCCTCTGATGGCTTGCTGCAGCAACTATTTGCATTGTGTCTGTTGTTGCTGCAACAATTTTAATACTCTATCTGTTCTTATGAAAAAACAAAAACAACTAAATTATATAATTCTATTTTTAATATCTCTTATTATTAATAATTGGCGTCCCAGTGTCGTTTCCACATGACACTATAAATTAGTAAGACAAACAAACCCCCCACGTATAATATAAGATTCGAGATAGAGAGCCCAATATGTTTTCTGCCCGTGTAAATGATTAATTTTATTTTATTCGATGAAAAAAAGGAAGAAGAGCTACTCAGTGTTTCTTTTTTTGCATGTAAGATTTTGCTTTCCTAAAGTATTTTAAATACTAGCAACGTACATACATACATATAACATTTAACGTAATCTCTAAGCAGTTATTAAGCACTACCAACAATACTACTTTCATTACAATTTTTTTAAAGGACTCTTATAAATTGTCTTCGTTTTTTAAGAGAGATTTTAATTTCGTATATACATATATTTGGAACTAAAGTCATAGTTTAATTTAGCTATACATATAATTTTTTTTTATTAAAACATAAAAATTGTGATAATTCACAATAGTATCATAGATTTCATTTTAAACACAATTCAAAATTCCATAGCTTGAAAGACAGCTTTTTCGCTAGGAGCAGACTTTTTCGGTTTCTTTAATATCTACATATATTTAATAAAAAAGGACCACATAGGGAATGAAAAAAAGTGTCTTGTAACAAAAACAAAACAAAAACTTGCTCAAATATAAGCATTAGTATATATAGATATATCAAGACTTGTCCAATTTGTAATGTCTATCTAGCATTGTACATAAATTTTATATATATACAAATCCATGGGAATCCATCCCGAACAATTATTTTACTTAAGGTTTTACCAATAATATATTTTTACTATATAGTACATTAATGTCAGGTAATATCAGAAAATAATACAAACCAATCAATAATATTCCTCAACATATTCTATATCAAAATAAACTTTATGTTTAATGAGATGTTTAAATGTTCGTAATAAAAACAAATATAAAATATAATTGAAACAGTAACGTGGTTAGTTAAAATAAAATCTGTATTTTTTGTGTACCTCAAAATAAAAATAATTTGTCATTTTCAGACTTTAATACCCATATGAAAAACAATTGTGAACATAAATATTGGTAACTGTATATGATTCAGTTAATAAAATTACAATTTTGATGTATAAAATTTATTGTTTTGTCATTTGTGGAAAGGGAGATTTCATCTGGATAATCACTTGAAGGAGCGCTAAAGAATAAATTATTGGGAGAAATTAGTGCTATATGATAAACTCGAGCATGGCATTTAAAATAATTTTCCCAGCAATATCAACATACTTTTCCATAAATTAAAAAAAATTGTCCAATTTAAATGCATTTAAAAAAAAATTCCCAAAATGTGGTCTAGATTCAATCAATATCTGAAAGCCATCTATTTTCTAATAGGTAGTAAAGTTATACTGACATATATTTGTTCCGTGGAAATTAGTTCAGATTTTTTACTTAGCTCTCATAGATATTTTGGTCTGATTTTTGCATATCGTATAGATTTGAGTCTTGTTGAAATCGGTTTGGATTTAGATATAGCTCCCATACATATTTGTGTCTGATGTCCCAATATATGTTCGATTGAGACGAAATTTTGCATATCGTATTGAATTGAGTCTGGAATAACGCGTCCGATTTTAGGTAAATGGTGCACCACACATCCTAATCTCCATTTGTCCGATTGAGACGAAATATTTATAGAAATCGGTTTAGTTTAGGTATAGCCCCCATCCCAGGAGAGTTGCCAATCTCATACTAAGCGCGTCTTTCCGGGTGGCGGATGTGAAAGTGTTTTCTACGATGTGCAGGGTGGAGCTGACCTAGTTCAAACTAGGCGGGATATTTTCTATACACTTCGTGGAAACCTTGGGGATCTTCGGATCTCCATGGACCAAAATGAATCGGGGTAGTGCCCTAGAAATAATTAGCTAAGATGGTTAAAAAGAACAGGAGATATAAAGTTACGGTGCAATGAGTTAATAACCCAGTACCGGCGGCAATCCTTGGTGAGACCACAAGCCACGTGTCGTCGAGATCAAACGATTGTGATCCGGCTGCTGTAGGTATGGATACCTTGGCATCTGCAGCTGTACATGCTACAAGCGCAGGTACAGCTGCAGAAAAATGACACGGCAATTCAAATGGAAAACGAGCTAGTCAAGACTGATACTAATCAGTCCACTACTGGGACGATCTACATGGGAACCTTAGTGCTATCCGCGATAGTCAAGAGGAACAGAGTAGGGAACTCTTCAACCAACTGGACAGGCTTGTACCAGAGGAGCAAAGTGTGGATACAATTCCGTAGGAACTGCTACTAAATCTTACCCTGACTGATGATGAGATTCCGGCCAAGTCTACACAGGAGGATTGCTGCAGCATCAACGAAGGAAGTGTAGACCCTGTTGACTGACCGAATACAAGTCTGAATTCAACAGGTCCTGTGTCGGCAAATGCCGACAATAAGCTTCAAAGGCACACCGCGACTGAAGCGATGTCCGACAATGGGGAATCTATCGAGAACCTGGCAACGGAAAAAGATTCAAAGGCCTGACCTGTGGACGATCTCTAGTTCTGAGAATCTTAACCTCCTAGCAGAAACCCATTTTCCAGGTTGCAAAGATGTGGATACCATCAATATTGAATGTGATAACACTAAACCTCATGCGACTATAGATTTGGATCTCATTGGCAAGGTGGTTAGCAGAAATAAGATACGCTGAGCCGTCAACACATTCAAACCATATAAATCACCAGGGCCAGATGGTAACACACCGGCAATGCTTAGAATTGCCTCGCCAAGTATATATCTGATCCTTGAGAAGATCTATAAGGAGTGCTTGACTCTTTCTTGCGTTCCGGGTCTATGGAACGAGGTAAAGGTTACTTACATTCCCAAAGCGGGTAAACCAAGCCACTCTGCACCAAAGGATTATAAACCCATTAGCATATCATACTTTCTCCTCAAGACCATCGAAAGACTGATCGACGTAGAGATTAGGAGTCGTGTAGACACTACCTCTCTTAGCAAATCGCAAGTCTGTGGAATGTGCACTGCATGAAGTGGTAAGTTATATTGAGAGGAATATGGAAAAATCGAACTTTACAACAACGTTAAACTTGAGTCCGTAAACCACTTACTTAAAAAAATAGCATTCCTGAAACCCCTTTACTTGTTGGATAGATACTATGCTAAATAGCAGATTTATAAATTCAAATGTTGGGGATACAAAATTCAGCAAAACAGTAACAAGATACAGTAACATACAGAGGGATCCAAGATGGAAGAATGTACAGGGGTTGGCGTCTACTGTGAAATGCCTTCAGATTAATGAGTTTTTGTTGTTGTAGCAGTCCTATTGCTTTTACACAATGAGCTGAGATGACAGACGTTGGCCGAGTACAACTCGGGTCATTTATGATCGTAGACGGCTTTAATGAGAGAGTTTAGTGGATATCGATTCGGATTTAGATACATTTTCCATTCATCATTTCGTGCGATTTCGTCTCTTTCGTGCGTTCCGGGTCTATGGAACGAGGTAAAGGTTACATACATTCCCAAAGCGGGTAAACCAAGCCACTCTGCACCCATTAGCATATCATACTTTCTCCTCAAGACCATCGAAAGACTGATCGACGTAGAGATTAGGAGTCGTGTAGACACTACCTCTCTTAGCAAATCGCAAGTTTGTGGAATCTGCACTGCATGAAGTGGTAAGTTATATTGAGAGGAATATGAAAAAATCGAACTTTACAACAACGTTAAACTTGAGTCCGTAAACCAGTTACTTAAAAAAATAGCATTCCTGAAACCCCTTTACTTGTTGGATAGATACTATGCTAAATAGCAGAATTATAAATTCAAATGTTGGGGATACAAAATTCAGCAAAACAGTAACAAGAGGTACAACTCAGGGCGGGGTGCTCTCATCGTTGCTATAGTAGCTATTGGTAATCAACAACATACAGACGGATCCAAGATGGAAGAATGTACAGGGGTTGGCGTCTACTGTAAAAGGCCAGGCCTTCAGCTTAATGAGTTCTTGTTGTTGTAGCAGCCCTATTACTTTTACCCAATTAGCTGAGATGACAGACGTTGGCCGAGTACAACTCGGGTCATTTCTGATCGTAGACCCCTCTGTCGGAGAAACGGCTTTAATGAGAGAGTTTAGTGGATATCGATTCGGATTTAGATACATTTTCCATTCATCATTTCGTCTAAATGGTGCACCAAATAACCAAAGTGTTCGGTGTAGCCCTCATATAACTTCTTTTGATAAACCTTTGTCACGTTTTCAACCGAATTATCTATATTTGATTTATAGGTTCTGCAAATCTGCATTCCAAAAAAATATCAATGTCGGTTCCTAATATAACGGTACCCAGACCCATTTTCAATATTTCGAAGATTTTATTCGCATTTTCCCACCGAAGTGAATTCTTTGACGGTGAAAAATATGGTTTTAGAAAATGTTCAATATAGGTACATATTTGGGCACAACCCCTACACGAAGGATCCGATAAATTTTCCGTATTTGTATGGTTTTATTTTCGAAATGGCTGTAATTTGGCATTCCGGATTCTCGGTTCAATATAAGGTTCCTGTTTTTTACATGCCTTCCATACAAAGGCCCTTCTTTTCCAACCTGAACTGTAACAACTGTGAGTCGTTGAATGCGAAGAGTGGTAGTAAACATGCTTATCATGTCTATGCACAGGATCGTCGGATAAAGTCAAGGTGGATTTCAGTATCGAAATCTTCAAACGTTCTTTGGAATAAAATAAAAGACCATGGCGATGTAAAGGTATTAGAGAAAAAATACATCGAACAGTTCCAAAGGCGTATGGGATCCGTCATTAAAAATTTACTAAAATATTTCAACGGTTTAATGTTCAGAAATTAAATAGAAACTTGTTCACCATACTATATTCTTTGAAATAAAACACCACACAATTTTAAACACTTCATATAACTATCTTTAATATTCTAAAAAGAAAAAAACGGAAAAACATACAAATATAATTTTATATAATACATCCAAAGCTTATATCTAAATAATATTCATAAAATAAAAATGATTAATGATTTTTCTTCAAAAAATCTACGAAAAAAATCATTTAAATGCTTCATTTCTCAATGTTAACAAACGAAACTTATAAATAATACATATACACACTCACAAAATATAGATTTTTTCATAAAACAATATTAATAATAATAAATAATAAATGAAAGAAGATAGAATATATTTATGAAAAGGCACAAATTATGCAACAGAATAGAATAGAATAGAGTACACAATTAAATCTAACAAATAGAATACGACGTCATCCACTCTGTGGAGAATTTCGAAATCTGTGCATATTTTGAAATTATACCCATAGAACAGTATTCGAATCTTCATTATTCGATAATGCTGAAAATCTTTGAAATTTCGTGCTGGCATTGTGATACGTTTTCGAGGGTGTTGTATCCCAACGATGTGACATATCCTGGGAGGAGTTTAATGGCAGCCCAACAACATTGGCTTTTAGAGTTGCATTCGCCGCATTATCGGCTGTTGACTGTTGTTGGGTTTGCTGCTTGCTGTCATTGTTGGCTTTGAAGGATTTCAATTCATTGCCTTTGGCATTTCGACATTTTTGTGGAGGCTTGCCGGCCAACATGGTGGAGTTGTGTGGCACTCCAATGTCCGGAAATGAGCTTATCGAACTGAAACCACTTTCATCTTCGGTGCTGGAACCCGCCATGATGTGGGGTTTATGTTGGGCCAGCATGTTTGGTGGTGAATGAAATGGCGTTGTTGGCTCTTCATCGGTTTCCACTTTCGAAGAAGCCGATGAAGCAACCGATGATGAGGTGGAATGTACCGAACTATCGGTGGAGCTGCGCAATGATAGGCGGGAATCACGCATATTGGCGGAACGTAAGAATAACATATCAGGGGCAAGAGTGTTGGATGTGGCGGCAATGGTGGGCGAAGTTGCCGATGAATCGGATGAAGTTGAGGCGGCACAATTCGTGGCCAGTGTTAGACTGGTGGAATTATGCATGGGTGCTCCAGGCAATGTGGCCACTGATGTGGTGGACATGGCTTTCGATATACGATTCACACCACCACAGGCAGCCAAAGACTGGCGTTGCATCTGATGGTGATGATGGTGCTGCTGCGGCGGCGGGTGCAATAGCTCAGTTTGATGCTGTGATGTATTCAATAGATTTTGAATTGTGCGATGGAGACGAAATGCTTCTTGACTTAGTTTTTCATCGGCATCATCACGGACACTGTGTGATTTCGAATCATTTGATTTCTTGGGTGAGCGTCTCCTGCAGATGAAAATACGAAAAAAAAAACACAAATTATTTGGATGTTAACAAACGGATCACTTTGTCAACTTACCAGGTGAAATCCTTAAATGCACTATACGATTGAGATGGTGCCAGACTTGTCTCAAAATTATGATCGTCTTTACTGTGGCATCCGCTTGTCTTCGCATTCGATGACTTGTTATTCTTTTTACATTCATTTTGTTTCAAATCAATTAGATTTGTACTGCTTCGTACTCGGAGGTACGAAGCGGATGAATCATTTTCGGGGCATAATTGCATTGATTTGTCATGAGCTTCGCTAGGGCTATTAACTTGATATAGACTTTTCGATCTGGACATTTTTTCCATGTTATCTTGCTGTTGCTTTTGTTGTTGGATTTGACGTTGTTTCTGATAACGTTCAAGAAACCTGGCAACTTCTTCCATAACGGCACGATACATATCGCAACTTGTTTCAACCTGTAAAGGGAAGAGAGGGTGACTATTATAATAAGGAATTTGTATTTGTAATTGTCATGTTGAAAAAACAGGATCTATATTATAAAGAGATGAGGCAATAATACTAAACAAATGCATAAATACGAAGTGTGCTCAAAAATTAACCGTTTATTTATTCATCAATGGAAAATAGACCACGGCAGCTAAAGTAAATACACAATTAAACTGACATTTAATATTCTTTGCCACAACAACATCATTATTATGAAATAATTAAGAAAGCTTATGTGGTTAATAAAATGAGTGTCTCGTCTAAGCTTTAAACGCAAATTACTACAGTATATCGCGAAGGAAACTATACACTGTATTATATGTATGCTTTCTCTTTTATTTCATTAAGGGGACCCCCCCCCCCATTCTCGGGGTCAAAATTGTTGTTGATATAATTCGAATCTACACTAATTAAACAATGTCCCTACAAAATTTCAAGTGAAAATCTCAAGAACTCTTGAAGATATATCCGATTTATTGTGTCAACATCAAGTGACGACTGAAGGGCTTCTTAAACTTTAAACGAGTTTTTCTCTAAACATTTTTTTGCGAATGGCGGGCACGGTAACTCAAAAACTAATAATCCAATCGGTTCCAAATTTTGCAAGGCTTCTCTGGGAGTGTATAGCTCTCGTATGAACTAGGATAAAGCCAATCGGTGAAGATCTTCCTTATTTTTTAACTTGGTTTTTGGTAAAAAAATCGGCGATTTTCCAAAAATATTTTTTCAAAGGTCCACCATTTTGTTAATTTTAGAGCGAAGTCTATAATCCTAGTTCATACGAGAGCCAGACATGTACTCTTTCTAACACCGTTGGAATTTTCGGATTCCGATGTTCCAGTGAGGAGTTATCATGCCCGCCATCAAAAATAAGGACTTTTCTTTAATTACAAAAAACAACAACAAAACAATAACAAATTTTTTTTGTAAATTATTTTTCTTCTCTTTTAAATCTTCAATTATATATGTGCAAAGTTACAAACCTCCACAAGCATTAGTATTGATTTACCAGCCCATTTAAAATCTTGAAAAATTACAATCGAGAATGGGGGGGTTCCCTTAAATGGGGACGAAGTTTTCAGTTGTTAGGTAGTCTGGTCTTGTGTAGTAGATGGTTGATAAATGAATGCACTTAGATTAGATAATTAGGCAATAGCTTCAGATGTGAAGATGTTAGTGGATCAAAATCAACTTTATATAATATTTCTTAGTAGGGATACATGTTATGTAGAGGTCATGAACAGTATGTAATATATAGAGTCAACCAAATTAAAATTTAGTATATAATAAAAAATAACAGTTCAACAAAAATATGGATCAGTGTCAGCAGTGTCAAATAACTCTTTACACATCTCTTGTTCTTTTATTGTGTAGAGTAGGTTTATCTTCATACAGTGTACGAAGATAAACCTACTCTACCGTTAGTTTTTTGTGTTCTACTTTTTTTGCTTTATATTCAGAATCATTTGATGACAAAATGCATTGAAATAAAGTATTTAAAAAAGCCAGGCAAAAGGTTATCCTATGATGCAACCGCCAGTTGGGGAAAAGTGAGACCAAATGTTTTCAGTTTTACGAAAGGCAATACATTAAATCGAGCGGAAACAAGGGGGGATTGGTGTTAAATCGAGGAGGTGGTCCAAAGCCCAAAATAAATAAGCGTACTGAGAACATAATTTTTAGAAAAAGCTCGAAGAAGAGAGTGATGTTAAAGTTTGTTAAAAAACAATTCGACAGACTATATTATATATAAAGGAAGCTCGAAGAAGAGAGTGATGTTAAGGTTTGTCAAAAAACAATTCGACAGACTATATTAAAAACAAATACTTATTGAGAGCAGCACGCAAAAATCCGTACTATCTGGAGCAAATATAGAGAAGAGGTTTTCATTCGCCAATCTGAACATTGCACACCCGACTGAATATTATGTTATATAGCAACGATAGAGCTACTAGTGTTTGGCCAAGCCTGATTTGGTGGTGCAGAAATAACGATGACTCACAACAATATTAAGAAATTAAAAAAAAAAAAAACAATTAGGAAAGTAGTAAAGTCGGACTGGGCCGACTATATGATACCCTTCACCACTTTGGGGATATTCTACATATGTATGTTTACAAATGTCGTCTTTTCGAAGGGACATTGACATGAAATTGAACGAATATAAAAATGCGATCTTTATCTATAAGTTCACTGTTTAAAATGTAATATCAATCAAGCACCCATTGATTATTTGGTTTACAACCAACATGAATAGGTCGAAATTATATATGGAAGCTATGCTACATCTAAATCTGAACCGATTTCAAGGAAACTTACCCGAGATTAATTTATATTAATTTCAGTACGTTTTGCCAATCGGCCTACCTATGGGTCTTTAGTACACCATTTACTTAAAATCGGGCGAAAGTACATATAGGAACTATATGTAAATCTGAACCAATTTCAAGAAAACTTTATCCAAAATTGTGTGCGGGTCGGCCAATCTTTGGTTCTTTAGTGCACATTAAATCGGACGAAAATATATATTGGAGCTATATCTGAATCTGAACCGATTTTCACGAAACTTAGCACACATCATTCTGGACCCAATTCAGTACCCTATGCCAAATTTCGCAAAAATCGAAAGATATATAGGGACTTTGGTGCCCCATTTACCTTAAATCGGACAAAAATATATATGGGAGCTATATCTAAATCTGAACCGATTTTCACGAAACTTAGCACACATAATGATGCCTATTTCAATACTCTATGCCAAATTTCGTGCAAATCGAATGATATATAGGGACTTTGGTGCACCATTTACCTTAAATCGGACGAAATTATATATGGGAGCTATATCTAAATCGAAACCGATTTTCTAGAAACTTGGCACACATCATTCTGCACCTAATTCAGTACTCTATGTCACATTTCATGCAAATCGAATGATATATGGGGACTTTGGTCCCCTTTACCTAAAATCGGACGAAGCTATATATGGGAGCTATATCTAAATTTGAACCGATTCTCGAAACTCGGCACACATAATTCTGGACTTAATTTAGTACTCTGTGCAAAATTTCGTGCAAATCGAATTATATAGAGGGACTTTGGTGCCCCATTTACCTTAAATCGGACGAAAATATATATGGGAGTTATATCTAAATCTGAACCGATTTTTCCCAATTTCAAAAGGGTTGGTTCTTGGACCAAATAAGTGACTTGTGCCAAATTTCATCCAAATCGGATCATAAATGCGACCTGTACTTTGTTTACAATTTAACATCTACAGACGGACGGACGGACATGCATAAATCGACTCAGAAAGTGATTCTATGCATATTCTCAAAAGGAACCATATGTCTATTTCGTTTCCTTTTGCCTGTTACAAACATATGCACAATGACATAATTCCCTGTACCACAGTGTGGTGAAAGGTATAAAAACATTCCTTAATGAGTGCTATGAACATTGGGTTCTTCAGGGACAACAAGCCACATTTTAAATTTTATCAGGATAAGATCCTAAACATAAGTCACATATAGTGCGGATATATGATACCTTATGATAACCTACACAACTGCCACGAAAATCTAACATTCTGCGGTTCTATATTTTGAACCTGGACTATATTTCGCCATATTTACACCATATTTGAAAAGGCACGGGGGCCGACCATATGATATTCTACACAACTGCCACGAAAATCAAACTTTCTATATTCTGAACCTGGACTATATTTCGCCATATTTACACCCTATTGACCAATTACCGGTCAACAGCGTCACTTCCTAACCCTGGCATATTTTCCAAATCTTGTTTTCCCTAGCTTTAGGTTTGGTTAATTTGGCTCCCGCAATAATGATCGATCATCATCTAAACAGCCGTTCGAAGTATTTTGTTATAATATAATGCATATAATTTTTCAAACAAAAGTCTTGGTCTGTTTGACCCGCTAAATATTGACCGATATTCATCAAAGCAGTTATGCTCATTCTATGGGCAGACCCTTCTCCCTGTGTAAAATTTCGTGGTGTTCGTGTCAAAATAGTGGCCCCTAAAGCGACCTATAGAGTTAGAAAAAAAACAAAAATAAAGTTTCTAGTCTATTTCATTTTCTAAATATTAACGAATCATAATCAAAAACAAAAGTGTCTAAATTTGCTAAAACCGGACCTACATGAAAATTTCGTCATGATTGGTATATAACTGCGGCCTGTATCGTGTTTACAAATTATAATGGACAGACGGACGCACACACATTTCTAGATCGACTCAGCTAGTCGAGATATGACGATCGGTATACTTAAAGGTGGGTCTAGGACCAATATTTCGCTGCGTTACAAACACATGGGACTGCACAGCATAGTTGTGTAGGGTATAAATAAAAAAGCAATAAAAATTGCAATGCACAACGTTTATAACTTGCAAAATTTGGTCCACTGGATGAAAAAACGTCTACAAAGTGTGGTAGATGTCAAGGACGACCATACAAATTATTAAAACTATGAAAATGTGTGTTCAATAACATTGTTATTATAATATAAATTGTACATTTAAATCATGTGGAAATAATAAATTGACAACGTTAAAATTGCATATTTTTGTTATATTGTTTTATGTTTTAAATTTGAAATTGCTTAACTTATAATTATTTAATTTATATATTATTTATGTACATATGTATACAATTATAAAAAAATAACGAAATTGAAAAAAGCTTTTATTTATGCAATGTGTAAACTCATTATTGATATACTGTAGAGAGTTAACCTTCTCTGGACAGGGACCATTACTAACAAAATGAAAAAATTATATATACGTTTTCGAAAAGAAAACGGCAGTATTCAGATAGAGGACCTCGTATATAGTTTCCCCCTTAACTAAGCCCCAATATTTGTCAAAACATATTACAAAGGTTCAAATAAATAATATTGAAATTGGAGAAAATCGGTTCAGATTTAGATATAGCTCTCATATATAGTTTCGTCCGATATAATGTAAATGGTGTAATGTAAAGTCCCTATATATCTTTCGATTTGCACGAAATTCGGTATGGCCTACTGAATTAGGTCTAGAATGATGTGTGCTACATTTCGTGAAAATCGGTTCAGATTTAGATATAGCTCCCGATTTTAGGTAAGTGGTGCACCAAAGTCCCTGAAAATCGTTTGATTTGCACGAATTGTGGTGTAACGTATTGAATTACGTCTAAAATGATAAGTGGTATGTTTTGTGAAAATCGGTTCAGATTTAGATAAAAGATTCTGAAAATCATTCGATTTACACTAATTTTGGCATAGCATATTGAATTAACTCTATATATATTTTCGTCCGATTTCAAGTAAATTGTACACTAAAGATCCACAGTTAGGCCGATTGACACAACGTACCGAAAAATAATATAAATTAATCTCAGGCAAGTTTGCTTCAAATCGGTTCAGATATAGACATATCGTAGCTTCCATATATAATTCCGACTTATTTATGTTAATTGTACACCATATAAACAACAGGTGTCTGATTGAGATTAAATTTTAAACAGTGCAGCATACCAAATATCGTGGTGAAGGGTATCATATAGTCGGCCCAGTCCGACAGTGCTTGTGTTTTTTATAAGTGAATAAAGTACCCGATCTATGTTTATTTTTTAAAATCGTATACAATATTTATTACCTTTGCAATTTTAATTTCTATAGTTTTGGCTCGCTTGTTCGATTCAGGAGAAAATTTGGACAGTGCGCTCTTTGCAGCAGCATACCGAGTGGAGTATGACAAGTTTTCTTCAAAACGGTCCAGGTTTACATATAGTTTTCATACATAATTTTGCTCGATTTCATACATATGGTGTACCAAATATTCCAAGTTTGTCCGATTGACATGGATTTCAATATTATTTTAAATTGGTTCATTTACCTATGCAGATCACATATTTTATTTCGACCGATTCCATGTCAATGGTCCTCCAAAGATGCTATATTTGTTCTATCTACAAGATATTGTACGTGGACCCAAAGTAGTAAAAGATTTCATAATGTCGGAACCGTACTGCTTTTGAAATTTCCTGACTGGTTTTAATTATGTCTCTGTGAATGTAATACGCAATGGAAACAAAATAGACTCATAGTTACAAAATAGACCCATAGTTTGATGTAATGCATCGTCCGACATTTGTTCTTTCTTTATGCATATTTTGAAATTTGTTTATGTTTCCAGTGCCTATTATTGCCTTTTCGAAGATAGGGTCGCGTTCTGCAATTATAGTTTTTTTAACATATCGCCATCTCTATTAGAAAGATTACCAAGTAGACTATTAATTTGTCTAAAAATTCCATAGACGCAAACAATTTTTAAAAATCCTGTTAAAATCAAATTTCCTCTCTTCCTATTAAAATACAATCACGCTATTTTTCCATTCCCGTGAATTAATCGAGGATTATTACAATTATTTATAATCACATTTTTGATATAGTTATTAAATGATCAGCTAACGAAAATTTTCTTGATGACAAATTGTCATCATCTTCTGCAACATACAATTGACTTGACTTCCTTATACACATACATCGACATACACATACATACATTCGGTGTATAGAAAACGATTAAAACGACTTTTATTACACGAAAGTGTTTTATGCTACTGGATATTTTCGACACTGAATCATAAATTAAACCAAACAAACAATTATGGTCAACATCAAATTACAACAACGACGGCGGTCGGTCGTTCAGTCGGTCGTTATTGTCGCTGTATTATGTAATCGCAAGACACATTTTCTTAAGTAACACACATTAGACATATTTTCTACCATTGGCGTTTGTGGTAATTTCTGGTTTTATTTGTTGATGCCCAAATTGGCCAAGAGTCAGTCAAAATGGTTTTTCTCGATTTCTTTTTTTCATTTCGTTTTCGTTTTACACCACCCAAAAAGTTTGGCATTTTCCAGCTAGACAGACGACCACTTCTTAGCCATTGTCGTTTTCGTCGTCGTAATCCAAACAATTGTGATTGTATGCCGCCGTGGATTATTTAACCAACATTTAAAGATGGGAAAATCATTGAGATTTAAAGTGGAAGTCTCCTAAAACATGGCCAGTATGGTAAGGTGGGTTATTTGGCCAATTGTTGGCGATAACCGCCGCCGCAGCCACCGCCACCAACATCCCACCACCAATTTAAGTGTTTTGGGTAATCGTTCGCCATACGAGCAGCATTCAAACATTTCTTAGATTAAAAATCATTTTGGCACGGCGGAATGGTGATAGTGGTGGCAAATGCCTGCAAATAAATGTAATGTTTAAATAATTGCCATTGCCACAGTAACAAACTCACAGCTAGTGGGTTACATAGACACAACCAGAGTTTGGTGGCGATATAAAATCTTAGTAAATTAGTTATAACATGGTTTTTTATCTAGCTGTTGTGTTAGTAGTTAAAGGCCCTGATATCTAGTTTTTGGCAATTCGTACTGTATTTTCGTGAAACTTAGCCAATTTTATATTCCTTTGGCTGCATTGTTGTATTTCAAAGAACCACATTTGTTTTGGGGCAAAATGGTAGTGAGGGAGTGTATTACGATTTTGAGCTATTGTTTATTTATTTTAAGAAAAAATTCAGTAAGGGTAACAGAACATTCGGAGTCTGCGGACTATATAATACCCTTCCCTACCCTACCCAAAAACGATTTCAAAAAAAAAAAAAAAAACTTAATTAATTAATTATATATAGGTGTAACGAAATCGGAGCCCATTTTCATTAATTTATCTAGGCTTTGTCCTGGGGTCGAATATGTGAATGGTGTCGAATGCCATCCCATTCGGATCATAATTATATGCATATTTTCAAAAGTAACCCTTCCCCACATTGGGTATATTCAACTGATGTGTCCCGACAGTCTTCGCCTTTTCGAAGGAACATTGATACGAAATAGGACGAACTTAACCCTTTCAGTGTTTTTGTCGAATATATTCGAAATTTAAAAGTACTCTCTTTCTTTGCGATTTTTCGATTATCCTACGTACCGTTACTATTGATGTTATTGTTTTTGGTGAAAGACAGACGAAGCCGGCCGAGGGTTAAAATGAAAATTGCTATTTTTCTAAACTCTGTCCCTTTATATGATCTTGAAAAAAAATTTTAGATTTTTATTCCGACAAAATTTGTTTTTGACACTGAAAGGGTTACATATGTGATCTTTATCTATATGTGAACCGACTAACATCAATCCACCACATGCCATTCTGGAACCTATTCAAAATTTCATTTCATTCAGGAAGAATTAGAACCGTTTGCGTTTGTACAATCGGATAAATGTATGTAAATCAACTTAAAGCAAAATTGATAAACGCTATTCGGTATGCCGCACTGTTCAAACTTTAATCTCAATCAGACACCCGTTCGAAATATATATGGAAGCTATGTCTGCATCCCCACCAATTTCAACGAAACGCAATAACGTCATTCTAGTCTCAATTTGATACGTGGTGCAAAATTTCGTGTTAATCGGACGAACATTAGGAGTTTGGTCCGCCACTTACCTAAAATCGGACGAAAATATATATGGGAGTTATAAATTTGAACCAATTTTCACGAATCTCAGCACACATCATTCTTGACTCAATTCAGTACGCTTTGCCAGATTTCGTGCAAATCGAATAAATATAGTGGCGTTGGTACACAATTTGCATAAAATCGAACGAAAATATATATAGGAGCTATATCTGAATCTGAACCGATTTTAACGAATCTCAGCTCACATCATTCCAGACTTATTTCATTACGCTATGCCAAATTTCGTACAAATCCAAAGATATATAGGGGCTTTGGTGCTCCATTAATATAAAATATAAATGGGAGCTATATGTAAATCTGAACCAATTTTCACGAAACATCACACATCATTCTAGACTAACTCAGTACGCTATGCCAGATTTCGTGCAAATGGAATAAATATAGTGGCCTTGGTACAAAAATTACAAATCCAAGGAAAATATATATGGGAGTCATATCTAAACCTTAACCGATTTTTCCCAATTTCAATGGGGCCAAACAAATGAGCTGTGCAAAATGTCATCCAATTCTTTACTTTGTTCACAATTTAACATGGGCAGACAGAAAGACTACTCAGAAAGTAATTCTATGCATATTATCAAAAGGAACCATGTGTCTATCTTGTTTCCTTTTGCATGTTATAAACATGTGCACAAAGACATAAAACCCTATACCACAGTGTGATGAAGGGTATAACTATGGGTAAATCTCGTAACAAAGTACATTGAAGGAAAAAAATGAGCTTAGAAACTCATGTTGTACCGAACATAATAATTAAATAGTAATGTTTTTGCAAAATAGACAGGCTTAATCCCAGTTTGTTGTTTTTATAAAAACAACTATTTATTAGTGGGGAATGTATGGATTCGAAGTTCTTACGTTACCAGCGATACAACCTAATGAGAAGTTCAGGTGCCAACGAAACGAACTTCTCATTAGGTTGTATCTCTGGTAACGTAAGAACTTCGAATTGCCACAAGAGACATTTGGGTTTGAAAGGTTTTTTGTAAAGAAGCTATTAATAGCTTCTGGGGAGAATATCCCAACAAAAAACTAAGGGAACTGATGAGGATCAGTGGCGAGATCCGAAACTATAGTCTTCCCTGCCTTACCCCTCGGCGGACAATGTCATACATTCCCCACTAATAAATAGTTGTTTTTTATAAAAACAACAAACTGGGATTAAGCCTGACTATTTTGCAAGAACAAAATACAAATGGTATCCCAAATAACCCGCCAACACTATTAAATAATAATAAGTAAACATGTCCTTAGCATCGGTCTGATCGAACTTTTTAAGGGGTCCAACATGAGAATCGCGTAGTAGGTTCTTTATCCTTTGAGAAAACAAAACACCAAACTCTAAATATTTAGTTTATCTTTTGAAACTCCGAAATGACTATTTATAACCACATCGTTTCAAAAATGACGATTGAACATTCAAAGGGGCGGGACATTAATATTTGTACCAAACAGGAACCCAAATTGTGGTCACTTCGGTTGAATAATTCGCCTAGGACCGTCAGAATATCTACAGTTGAACCAGACCACTTCAGTTGCAAAATTGCTTAAAGGTTGCAGAGTACCGTTAATTTGGGACAATATCAAAAGTATATGTAGTGTATGTGTTCATGTTTTGGTACAGTTGATACTGTTATCCTCGTCTACAAGTGGAAATTGTCGGGCCTTCTGTAGATGAGTGAGGTTGCAAACGAAAGGAAGAAAATTCATTT
This sequence comes from Musca vetustissima, assembly GCF_032173495.1. NCBI lineage: Eukaryota > Metazoa > Arthropoda > Insecta > Diptera > Muscidae > Musca > Musca vetustissima. The sequence continues at coordinate 113,047 of NW_026873833.1, forward strand.
ACAAAAAATTTGTGTTTTTTTGTGATCAAAGAAAATTCCTTAGTTTTGATGGTGGGCATGATAACTCCTCACTGGAAAATTCCAACGGTGTTAGAAAGTGTACATGTCTGGCTCTCGTATGAACTAGGATTATTGACTTCGCACAATAATTAAAAAAATGGCGGAACTTTGAAATAAATGTTTTGGAAATCGCCTATTCTTCATCGATTGGCTTTATCCTAGTTCATACAATAGCTATACACTCACAGAGAAACGTCCCAAAATTTATTAGGTTATTAGTTTTTGAGTTATCGGCGGACACGATTCGCAAAAACGCTGTTTGAGTTTGAGAAGCCCTCTTGTTGTCACTTAATGCTAACACAATAAATCGGCTATATGTTCAAAATTTGTTGAGATTTTCACTTGAAAATTTATAGGGACATTCTTGAATTAGTGTAGGTTCGAATCAAATCAAAATACAAAATTAAATTGTTTTAAACCGAGAATTGGGGGAGCGGGGTCCCCTTAATAATAATAAATTATTATTAGAAAAAAAACTTAAAAACCCCACAACGAAAAGAAATTCTTTTCGTTATCAATACTTATTGATATTTCTATCAAATTTAGATTTGGTTCAACAAATATTGCACACATCCAAACTATAAAATAAAATATATATTCATTTTACAATATATCAATTTAAGGTATGTCATACCAAAATTAGTTTCCCCATTAGGATTCTACAAAATGTAATCAGTTTACAAGTGATTGAAATAACATTTGTCCTACTTTCCATTTCTGAAACTTGTCGTAGTAAACGAGTTATTAAATTATAGCCCATTGGCTAGCCGTAGAATACATTTGACACGTGCAAGAACTATTCTGGACAAGCTGTTGAAAACCCAAACTAATCGGTGTAAAAAAGAAATATTTGCTTACGCGTCACTCACTTCATAGTGGAATGGCATTTTACAACAAACGACATAATTTATTACAATTACCACAAAACATTTAATTATATATGGGTTATGAGCTATTATAAATTACAATAACAATGATGACGACGATGATGACAGTGAGTCGTTGTCAAAGCCAAATGGATTAAATCATGCTCCAACAATATTTAAATATACATATCGTTAGCTAAAATGCAATAGGCGTAACTAACAAAAAATTGAAAATTGACTTTTTGAATGTCAACACATGTAGTTTATTGACATTCACAATATTCATTCAAAAAGTAAATTTTAAATTTTTTGTTAGTTACGCCTTTTTGCTTTTTAGCTAACGATATATATATATATTAGAAAGGTTTTGGTCGAAAAGTCGGTGATGATTATGTCGGTGTTTGGGGTTAAATGGGCTGGAAGTACTACGAGCAATTTCTGCAACATTTTAAAATAAAATGTCAGGTCCAATGGTGAACGATTAGGAATAGAAGACGACGGGCATTTATCCTGACATGTTATGCTACTTTGTACAGTTTTTAACAGTTGTGGGTCTAGCTTTGGTAAAAATATTTTCAAGTCCAACGATTGGACCAAATTGGATACATATTAGCGTATTACGGGTGTATATATGAGTCGTTTATTTTGAAAGTGGTTTAAGTCCATTTTTCTTATATTGATATATTTAAAGGTTTCAAAAATGTTGTTATGTGGTATTAATTTTGTTTAAGGCTTTGTATCCTTAAACATTATAGAATATATAACGAAATAATTTTTGTAAACTTTTCTAGAAAACCGAGATTTGTATCAGAACCTAAAATGTACTTAAACCACTTTCAGTAGAGCAACCAACAAAACTGCTTTACACGCAGTCATTTTCCTTACCATAATTTAATAATTATGGATTTATGTCATATTGTTTTGTGTCGACTCATGCAGAATATATATATATATATATATTAATGTGATTTTAATTACCATTTTCAGCCGTGAATAATTAATGAGACTTATATTGATTTTTATTTTGGGTGGGCTGTAAATGTCGCTAACAAATTAAAAAAAAATATTTATAACATAAATTATAATAATATCATAAACTATAGCATGACAATCTCTAATTAACAATGGATAGCAGGCCTCTGATTTATTATTCCATTGATGCCCACACAGTGATTTCTTTTTTAGAATATTCAATTAATTTGTTCAAATTTAAATCTTAAAAATTGTTAGCTTTCGGAAATTTGTAACAACTTCACAGAAATTATATTTTTCCACTTAATCTATTTTCATAATTATAATTATTATTAATTGACCCACAAATTGAAAATAAACGCTAAAAAAACAATCATTACATTTTTGCCGACATAAACAAATTAATTCGACACCAAGCAATTGCCAGCCAATATTGATTAATTTGCTTTAATTATAATTGTGGTCATGGATATTGACCAGCATTTTTTACTGACGCATTATTGCGTGGCTTAACATAATTAAATTGCTGGTTAACAAAAATTGTATTGAACAATTTTTGTGCACAGAAAACTCAAGGAAAGGAAGAAAATAAAATCAATATTAAGGGGAGACTATCTCATTCACTATCTTTTTCAGACCATGACTCTTTATGATGATGGGAAATGTACAATCAGCTAATACATTTTTCATCATCATAAAGAGTCATGGTCTGAAAAGGATAGTGGATGAGATAGTCTCCCCTTGGGAGAGACCTAATTTGATGCTGATTAAAGCTAGGATATTATTGAACTTAAAAGAGTCGTGGTCTTCGTAAGCAGATGGATCAGCTTTCAACACTGGGAAAAGACTTTTATGGTAAATCTGGTAAAGAGCTATGTAGAACAAGTAGTCGAAAATAATAATTAGAGATATCTTACTGTCTACTTACTCGATATTTTCCAAAATGATTCTTGGGTAGAAAATCTTCCACCCATAAATATGTTGAAAATATCATAAGTATATACCCAAATAATTTTGGTATGTTTTTTCGACGGAATTTTCTCTAATTTGATATTTTGGGTTCTTACTTCGGTGTCAAATACGATCAATATTTGTCCTGGTTTTGGTATAGCCCCATAAAACAATAGCCCCAATTTTTAACATTTTGAGGTCTTAGTACAATTTTTCAAAAAAAGGCTTCGATTTTTAATATAATATTTTTTTTTGAAAAACAAGGCGTCGATTTTATGTATATTTTTGGAAAAGATAATGCGTTGATATTTTAAAGAATATTAAAAAAAATAATGTGTGGATTTTTAAAGAGTTTTCTGTAAATAATAAAAAATAATACATTGGTAATAGATCTAAATTGCCAATTCCATTGCATATATGACAAACACAGGCAAAAGGAAACGAGATAGATACATGGTTCCTTTTGATCAATTTCTGAAACGACTTATGCATGTCCGTCCGTCAGTTTATCTGACCATGTTAAATATTAAACAAAGTACAGTTCGCATTTATGATCCGAATTGGATGAAATTTGGCGAATGTGAACCAAAGTCCCTATATATCTTCCGATTTCCACGAAATTTGGCATGGCGAATTGTGCACCAAAGCCCCAATATATCTTTCGAATTGTGTGTGTTAAGCATCATGGCATGGTGCTTTGAATTAACTATAGAATTATGTGTGTTATGTTTCGAGAAAATCGGTTCAGATTTAGATAAAGCTCCCATATATAATATATTTATATAGATATAGTTCCGAAATATATATATTTTCGTCCGATTTTAGGTAAATAATGTTTGTCCGATAGACACAAAATTTTGAAATGATGAGACTTGAAAGACGTTTTGTGTTTTGTTGAAATTGGTGCAGATGTAGACATAGCTTCCATAATATTTCAAACGGGTGTCTGATTGAGATTAAATGTTTTACAGCGCGGCATACCGGATAGCGTGCATCAAGTTTGCTATAAATCGATTACTTTAAGTTTGTCCCATTGAAACATGAAATTGTTAGGATACATATGTACAACATACCCAAAGTGGCGAAAGGAATTATAAGGTCGGCCTAGTCCGATTTTACTACTTTCCTTACTTATTTTTTATTAAAATATTGTGCTGAGTTTTTAAAAAATATATATGTTTTTTAAAAAGAAGAATGTTTTTTAAGGAATATTTGTTGGAAAATAATGCAAAAAATAGTGGTTCACAATACAATGAAAATATTTGGCATTTCGGTAAAGGTTCATATTTTGATTAAACCTCCTCAATGTACTTAGCCATACCCTGTTCTTGGTGTGTAAAAATCTTTTTCACAGGAAACTTTAAGTTTGGGCTCGATGTTTAATGTATCCACAATATAGCGGATCCGCCCCATTCTAGGTATGTTCATGGTTCCTAAAAACACCTTGGCAACAAATTTTAAATTTTGGAAATTTGAATATGAAATTTCGTACTCTCAGAGGATAAAAATCGTTCTGCCATGAACTTATGAAATTTTTAATCGAGAAGTACTTAAGGGAACCCCCCCCCATTCTCGATTTTAATTTTTCAATATTTTCAATGGGCTGGTAAATCAATACCAATGCTTGTTAAGGTTTGTAACTTTACACATATATAATTGAAGATTTAAAAGAGAAGAAAAATAATTTACAAAAAAATTTTGTTATTGTTTTGTTGTTGTTTTTTGTAATTAAAGAAAAGTCCTTATTTTCGATGGCGGAACATCGGAATCCGAAAATTCCAACGGTGTTAGAAAGAGTACATGTCTGGCTCTCGTATGAACTAGGATTATTGACTTCGCTCTAAAATTAACAAAATGGTGGACCTTTAAAAAAATATTTTTGGAAAATCGCCGATTTTTTACCAAAACCCAAGTCAAAAATTAAGGAAGATCTTCACCGATTGGCTTTTTCCTAGTTCATACGATAGCTACACACTCACAGAGAAACGTGTAAAAATTTGAAGTCGATTGGGTTATTAGTTTTTGAGTTATCGTGCCCGCCATTCGCAAAAAAATGTTTAGAGAAAAACGCGTTTAAAGTTTGAGAAGCCCTTCAGCCGTCACTTGATGCTGACACAATAAATCGGCTATATCTTCAAACTTCTTGAGATGTTCATTTGAAATTTTGTAGGGACATTCTTTAATTAGTGTACATTCGAATTATATCAACAAAATTTTTGACCCCGAGAATGGGGGGGGGTCCCCTTAATAGAACAGGATCAAAACTCTAAATATCGTAGTTATATGTTACAAACGATTTCTTCTTTAGAACAAAAATATTTTTACTTATTTATTCTAAACAATACATTTTGTCAGACAATGAAGACTTATTGGTAACCTTATAAATAAACCTTGTTGTTGGCCAAAAATTTTTGCTATTTTTAAGACGTCTTTTATTATGGTATTTATACATATTTCAGTCCGGTTGAACCTTTTGTTTTTTCAATAAGCGAAATAATTTGTAATTATTTTTTTATGTTATTTTAGGCCATAGTAATACCTAATAATGTGTGAAACTGTAATAACTTCCTTGTGATAAGAATTGCCAATTATTTTCATATTACCGGTTAAGGTCAAAGTTTAGTGGTCTACTGTTATTAACGTAACCTAGAATACACAAACATAATAAAGGTAGTTTTTGGCCTACAAAAAATTAATTAGAAATAAACACGAAATTGCACTGGAAACTAAACAAAAAAACTAACACATTCTGCGTAACAAAGTATTAAGTAAAGCTGGTCTAAATTAGACCCAGAAAAACAAGAGGTAATTACTTTGCCAAAGTTGAATGTTTAAAGCCGACGAAAGAAACCTATATTTCTTGTAATAATACCGATGAAATGTAAAACGCCACAAAGAAGAGGAAAAATAAGAAGCAGGGTAAAAAAGATCTACGACAAACCAGAACCCATAATTAATGACAGATTAGTCGTGAGAAAAATATGCAGAACATGATATGAGAACACATAACTTGGCTTTCTTATAAAAAAAAGCAGAACGAAGAAACCAAAAAACACTTCACACATATGTAAGTATGTATGCGACATACAGCGCGTTGTGTTGATATAGTGTGGCTGGTGTACTAATTATATCCGTGTTTGAGAAATAAAAATAACAACAACCACAACGCGAGATACTATAAATATTAAAACAATGCAACAAACATGGATGTATGGCACCAAAAGAACAGCAGAGAGAAAAAAAAAATCCATGGAAACTGGTATCATTCTAACATAAATAAAATTCTAAAGCTGGCTAAAGCATGTCAACCTCGCTGGCGAACACACAATAAAACCCAACAATCAACCACCAAGCGCCAATCCAGTTGTAATCTTAGTCAGGTTTGTGTCTTAAGTCTTTTGTTTTTTGATTTCTTTTCAGTAGTAACTTGGTAACACTCAATTGAGATCACCACACACACACAAACAGTAGCCAACAACATGGATGTTGTTGTTGTTCTTCTTGTTTATTATTTTACTTCGATCATAATTTTTCAATCTTGTACATACCTGTTTTAATTGCCAATGCAAGGTATCCACTTGATTCTGCAGAATAACAGCTTCCACATTTGTGGCATTGTCATGAACAACATCATAGGGAAGTTGTTGTTGATGTGGATGTTGCTGCTGCGTGTGTTGCTGCTGTTGATGATTGTTTGCATTTGTTGTCATTATTGTTGGTATCAACATCAGTTGTGATGATGTTTGTTGTTGTTGCCGATTTATTTTCATGTCGTGATATTCAAATTGTATATCGTCGTCATTATAGACATCATAGAAATTGCAATGCTGCAAATAGAGGGGGAAATAGGAAATAGGTTAAATAATAGTCATTGGAAAGGCAAAGAATTTATATAAAACTAGCGGGCCCGGCAAACTTTGTCTTGCCTAGCAATATTATTGGTGTATAATTTTCGGCATTTTAGGATTGTTTTTATACCTTCCACCATAAGACGGAGTGTATAGATTTTTGTTATACCTTGGTATTTGTCAAAGCACACATAAAGTAACAATATGATAGAGGTTTGGTGCTCCATCCACGGTTTTAGATAGAACTTTGCTCATACATTTCTAATACTCATGAGATGTTTGGTATTGAAAATGTTAAAATTTTGGTTCAATTTTAGGGTAGCCCCCATATAACGATACCCCCAATATTCAACGGAATTGCTTCTAATTTAATATTAGGGATACTTATTGAGCAGAAAATGTCCCTAATTAAAATTTTCAATGTTGATTTAAGTATACATATAGGTCCCATATAACGGTATACCTTAATATTCGGTATTTGGTGTAGTTTCATATTCGCCCACGCTTCCAAATATCCCCTTTTTGGATGATGTGGGGGATTGGAGCACGTTTTTTAATATAAACGTCTCTAATTTGGTATTTGGTTGTTTTATTTGGTAAAATGAATCCTTCTGAAATTGTCAATATTGGTTGACTCTTTGCGGTAGCTCCCATATAACGGTACCCACAATATTTGTATTTTGGGCAGTTTGGTCCAGTGTTACAACCAAAGTGGCTGTAATGTTTCATTTTAGATTATCAAAACACATTTTTGAGGAAACATTTCTATTTAGGACCTTTTGATAAAGCTCCTACATACAGGTCCCGCCCCATTTTCGGTATTGTAAAGACTTTGACCGAATATTCTCATGGAATTGACATAATATATAAAAAGGCGCCATACATATTTTCCGTTTCCTTTTCGGTATGTTAAAGTTGTTACGCCGGTTTTCTAATGTTCCTATGGAACTATTATTATTATTTTTAAGACAAATAACCTAGGGCATGTATCTTAGAATCAGAGTTCTATTCCAAATGTTTTCTCATTTCAATTCTTGCATTTGTCCCAAAATGTACGTGCACTTTAGGGAAAATGTGTACACATAATGATCGCGTGTACATTCAATGATATACTTCTCAATTACTTTTTTGCATTCGCACAAAAAAGTTTCAATACAATTTTCAATAATTGACAAATGATGATTTAAAGTAATAATACGCTACCAATTCTGGCCCAAATTATCTCAAAATAACAACTACGACGTGGTGCAATCAAAATAGCTCGATACTAAATTCGTGGAAATTCAAATATGCTTCATAATATTTTGTGAAAATATGCTTCATACTATTTTCATTTGTTTTCTATTTGTTTCACATTTTAAACCTTTCCTAGACCTCCACGGACATTTCAAGACTAAGATAAGATAAATTTACTTCCGATGTTTATTTTAGTAGAAACTGGAATATTAAAAAAAATATTTTTTTTAGGTTTTATACCTTGAGCGTGGACATGAAATTTTCCTGTATAATATGTGTAGCGCCAAATGACGTCATCTGGAAACAGTTGTTATATTACTGAATATTGACTAAGACGTGCATAAAATCAATTTCAATCCCATAAACTAATGAGCGTAATGGATCTGGAGGTAGGACTAATTGTGGCAATCTCACTTTTCCTCCAGGACAACATAATCCAATTTTTATTGAGTTTGATATGCATGAACTCGTTGCATTCTTAGCCTATTTACTTCATTGTGACTCACTAAAAAACCCATTTTTGCCATAGCAATACGAACATTTTCTTGATCTGTCTCTCTCTGATCATCAGTGCAGTTGGCACGTGAGGTTTCTCTTCGCATATATGAATGAGTCAGGTCGTCCTCACCTCGGCATCTTAAATTAATTAATAGAGTGAGGTAATTTCGCACTTACTGAAAAATAGAGGGTAACTCTCACAAAGTTGGAAGTATGCACTCATAGATTATCATAACTAAAACCTTTAAGCCATAAATATCCGTGTTCTGAAGTACTTACAAAATGATTGAAATATTAGTTGGTTATCGAATATTATGTTTGCTTTTAGAAACTTAAAATTTATTAAACCTAAAAAAATAATTTGACACAAAATGCAAATTGTCTTTATGACTCAACATTTTATTTAGAAAACATTTGTATGGAAAATATAAAAGCCTGTTTTTAGAGGTTTCGCGGTATTTATTCGCTATTTTCTCACCTTTTAAACCTTCCCTGGACCTCCACGAACATTTCATGACTAAGATCAGATAATTCCGTTCAGCCGTTCTCAAGTTTTAGCGAGACTAACGAACAGCAATTCATTTTTATATACATATATAGATAGATTAAAAATATTATGCAAAGGCTATATATGGACTGTCGTCGAATATATGGTTTTTACAAGACGACCACAATATTTTGTTATCTAAAATTCTATTATGAGGAGAAATGGGTTTTAGGGCTACTATATATAAATTGTATATAAAATACTTTTAAAAATAACAGCAAATAAAAGGCATATACATACATATATGAAATATATATCTTTTTATACCCTAAACAACATTGAAAAACGCAGCGTATAGGGAAACTCTGCAGACAGCAGAAATGCGACGGAGAATTATCGGGAGAACAGGAGAGAGGAGAAACGTATTTTCAGAAAGAACAAGAAAACGTGAGCGGATGCAAATCGAAATGTACAGGAGTCAGAACGAAGTCCGGAAGTTCTACCAACGAGTAAAACACCAAACCGAAGGCTTTAGTGCAGGAACATCCTCCTGTAGAGATGAAGAAAGAAACCTGGTAACAGACAGCGTGTTAAGGATCTGGAAGGAACATTTTGAAAAGCTTCTGGTATCAAATAGTCATTAAGAGATGACGATATAGAGTGTATACCACCTAGCCAAGATGAGGCCAGAATAGCAATCAATCGGCTGAAGAATAATAAAGCAAACTGGGGGTCCGATGCTGGTCAGGAGCATGCACCAGCTGATTAGCACAATTTGGCTAGAGGAATGCATGCCCAATGATTGGAACTTCAGCATCCTGGGTCCCGTGCTCAAAAAACGATACAAGACGATATGTGCCAACTATAGAGGAATCAGTCTCGTTCCCATCGCATATAAAGTGCTATCAAGCGTACTGTGTGAGCGACTGAAGTCAATGGTCAATTACATTATTGGACCATACCAATGTGGCTTCAGAAATGGCAAATCCACCATTGACCAGATTTTAACTCCTGAAAAAAAAACACGAAAAACACATCGACACATATTCGTACCGTTCAGAGGTGTTTAAAACCATGTCTGGGTTCAGCATTCCCGCAAAATGAATACGGCAATGCAGGATAACTTTAACTGGCACAAGGTCAGTAGTTAAAGTCGAAAAGGACCTATCGGAGCCCTATTAATACCGAACGAGGTTTCAGACAAGGTGACAGTTTGTCATGTGACCTCTTTAATATCCTGCTCGAAAAGGTGAACAGAAATGACCATTAGAAATGACAATTAGCAGGTCATGTTAGAGACGAAATGATTTCACCCGAACTGTCAACATTTGACTTAAGGGGACCCCCCCCATTCTCGGTGTCAAAAAATTTTTGGATTTAATTCGAATCTACTCTAATTCTAGAATGTTCCTACAAAATTTCAAGTGAAAATCTCAAGAACTCTTGAAGATATAGCCGTTTCATTATGTCAGCATCAAGTGACGGCTAAAGAGCTTTTCAAACTGTAAACGCGTTTTTCTCAAAACGAATGGCGGGCACGATAACTCAAAAACTAGTAATCCAATCGGTTTCAAATTTTGACACGTTTCTCTGGGAGTGTGTAGCTCTCGTATGAACTAGGATAAAGCCAATCGGTGAAGACCTTCCTTATTTTTTAACTTAGTTTGTTGTAAAAAATAGGCGATTTTCTATAAAAAAGTTCCGCCAATTTTTTAATTGTTGTGCGAAGTCAATAATCCTAGTTCATACGAGAGCCAGACATGTCCTCTTTCTAACACAGTTGGAATTTTCGGATTTCGATGTTCCAGTGAGGAGTTATCATGCCCGCCATCGAAAATATGGACTTTTCTTTGAACACAAAGAACAACAACAAAACAACAACAACAACAACAAATTTTGGTAAATTATTTTTCTTCCTTTTTAAATCTTCAAATATATATGTGCCAAGTTTAAAACCTTAACAAGCATTGGTATTCATTTACCAGCCCATTTAAAATCTTAAAAATAAAAAATCGAGAATGGGGGGGGGGGGGGGTGGGGTTCCCTTAATAGTGTGAAAACGTAAACAGATTTTCTACCAAAATGACCGATAATATTCGTTTCTTATACGACCTATTGCACCAAACAACACATGTTACTCGCCTATGCCGATGACATCGATATAGTGGGTCGAACATTGCGAGCGGTAACATCCACCTTTGAACTAATTGAGAAGGAGTCTGGCAGTAAATTGTGAGAAGACTAAGCTGATAGTATCAACGCGCAAGACGTCCAGTAGACTCAGACCAACTGTGGAACTTGAGAACTACAGCTTCGAGGTAGTCAAAGATTTTATATATCTTGGTACCGCCATAAATAAAACTAATAACATCAGTTTTGAAATTCGAAGGAGAATAGTGTTGGCATCAGTCTAAGTAAGCAATTCAGAAAAAGGCCACCACTCGCCAGACCATACTCACACTCTACAAGACGCTGATACTACCTGTGCTGTAGTATGGATCTGAAGCAGGGACGTACGCAGGGTGGCGGCCCGGGGGCCCGGTCCCCCCCGGCATGAATTTTTTTCACAGTAAATTTATGTTTGCAACAGCGAAATTTTTCATTTGTACTACGTATTTTGATATTTTTTGGTATTACCATTACCACACTAGAGGGCGGAAATGTAGCGTTGATGGATGGGAATTTTTGCGTGAGGTTTCGGTTATGGCCAAGAACGACGCCTATAATTTTCGATGCTATTTCGGGGATGAAATGGAAGAAAAACTTTATTTTTGTCATGTTTTCTAGTCGCTCTAGGCGCCACAATTTTAAACCGATCATTAAAAAAATTCCGGGAAAACATGATTCTGAAAGGATGTCGCAGAGGAGCTGTTGACCTCTAATCGGTGAAGAGAGTGAAAATATCGCGAAATATTATCCAATCTCGGAATATAGATCATCAGAAACTTGCATAGGGTCGGCATCGTCCGACTATACTTCGCCGATCACTGGATTTATTATAAAGTTTGAACGTTGTCATTATGTGTGAAAAACTACGCCATTTATAAACTCCACGCGAAATGTTGCAAGCATTGATTTTTTGTGGTAACTTTCGATCCACTTTTGACACATATTACAATTTTATTTATTAGTAAGAAAAGTGATTCATCGCTTAAGAAAAATTTATTCGATAAATCGTTGTTTTTTGTACACACATTCCAGGTATCGACGACGAAATGAATAACCTTTATTTCTGACTTTATAGCCAAATGCGAATATTTAAACACAACAATGAACACAATTACCATTGGCTTCTATTGCCGCGGCAATCTTTATTTCAATCCGGAAGAATAAAAATGTTCTTCTGAGGGTGACAATTGATCTCAAAGACTATTTACAAAGTGAAATATGTTTACTCGATTTCTAAACGTACTATGAATGTCTGAGTAATGGAAACTATATGCTCCTCTGAAATGGTTCAACCAAGTGGTTCCTTGGTTATTATTGTAAAGGAAATTTCGTTACCATCGCCAACAACACTACACCAAAATCTGTAATTCCAACTCCTAAAACCCCACAATAAATCTCTTCACAAAAATTCAATGTCCAATTGCCGCAGCAATTTTTCCACTCCGATTGACACACCTTCAAAGCATGTTTTTCTATTTTTTTGAACGCTTTGAACGCCCAATGGCGTCCATTTATTACCGCACATCAAATATTTTCGTCGCCCTCAGGCCTGTGCAGCGCAAGACCCATCAATTCCACGTTTTATCCGGTAAAAAAGACTCAGGTTGTAACCAATGTGTGATTGTTCGCATTGTCGTGGTGCACAATGATTCACCTTCTCTTTTTCGTTTTTTTTTTTAATTTCACAATTTCGGCCAAAGAAATTGACGTCTTCCACTCAGAATTGACCTCATCCGTAGCTCAGTCGCTAAATGATCTGCTTTGCTGAAAAAAACAGGCGACCGTTTGCTTCCAAGTGGTTCTTCCATGAGCAACATTCACGGAAGTTGACTCGCCTTCGAAAAACCACACGGTACATTCATGATCATATAGATCGATCCACGATACGTCTACTTTTACAATCCCATAAATATTTTTTGCAAAATTTCCAATAAACCCAAGCTCTTTGAAGTGGTTGTCAAATTGTGCCGGACCCAACAAGAACAAACCTTTTTAATATTTACAATCTTAGGGTATGACACATTACGATCATGAGAAGTCAATTCAGCACTTAATATTTCTGTCGAATGTAGGCGTAAATCCGCCGCACATAATCAAAAAAAAAAAAAAAAAAAACAAACAAAAAAACTAATTGGAGTCATTTTCAATAAACTCCTTCGTTTCTCTTTGCACGTCAATCAGATGGTAAACGCTGGGTTTTAAAGGGTTTAGTCGCATTTTCCAACAGGAAAGGCTCTAACTATGCATATCGGGAGTTTCGAAGCTGAATAATGTGAATTTTCCATCCGAAAGATAAATAATATAACGTACTGTGTTTTTGGATGTCAGAAAATTATCATTGTAGTTTAAGGTTTTGGCATAGCACCCATGAAAAAGTTCAGGCCTTGATATAGCCCCCATAAAAAGGACCTGCCCAATTTTCGATATTTTTAGGGTTTTGTTCGCATATCCTACCGGAAAGGCTCTAATTTGGTATTTCGGGGATTTAGAGGCTATCATACCTCTACCCTGAAATCATCATTATTGGTCATAGCATATTTGACATAGCCCCGTTCAATGTTCGGCATTTTAAGGGCTTTAGACGCATTTTCCAACCGAAAGGGATATGCTTTTGGCATAATGTTTTTTGGATGTTGATATGCTGAAATTATAATTTCAGGACCATGCTTGACATAGCCCCCATAAAATGGTTCTGACCAATTTTCGATATTTTCAAGGTTTTACCCATATTTTTCAACCATTGCAATGCATTGGAAGCTGTCCATGTTTTGATACAGCACCCTGCGAAATTTTCAATATTTTGAGGATTTTAGCCGAAAACGCTGTTATTTGAAAGCAGAGATACATTTTCGCGAAAATTATCATAATATGTCCATATATTGACACACCTCTCATATAAAATAAAATTAAATTGGAGAAATTTCTACACCTGCACAAGTGCAATTAATAGGCTCAGAAAATAAAATAAGTAGTTTATAAAAAGTAACTATGGACCCAAAGTACAAATGCCATTGTACTGTAGGGTACAAAAATGAAATTTTGTAGCATTTCAATTTACTAAAAGCAAAAAATCATTTACATCTTAATTTACTGATCACTTCCTGAAAATTGTGCTGTAGAATATAGCATCGCATATTTTTGTCGTAGTCAACATTATCGGCATCATTAACATCACAGCTTTTGGGTTGGTGGGGAGTTGGTGTTGCGGTAGATGTGGTTGAGGCATCGTATTGGCATACATTTGGTGTCTTCCTACTGTTGTTGTCGTTGATAATCAACCAACCATCCATCGAAGGTAGCAGTCAGCGCCGCAAAATTGCTACATAGTACTCGCAGTTGCAACCGCCAACCAAACAACCCGAGCCAGCAACCTGTATCATCTCTATCAACTCACATCATGAAATTATGTGGTAATTTCTCTACCATAAGTTCATTTCCATTGTACAATGGGTCGCGGTGTGGAAACCTTTTTCCCCCAACCAAACAACCGACCGATCGACGAATGGACGTAGAGAAAACGACAGAAATAAATTTTCTTTTCGTAAAAGACACGATAACTGACTCGATGCTATTTTGCTATACCTTGAAGATGTTCGAATTCACATTTCCAGGTAGTATGTGAGGAGGAAAACGGTTTTTGGTAGATTTCTTGATTTTCATCGGTGGGGTTTTTCTTTTGTTGAATTACAAAATGACTTTTCCGCTGAATGGAGTTTAGACCGAGAACATCGTTCAATGTACGTTTTGTGATTGAAAAAAAAAAACACTCACGTTCGCCCCAGAGCCTTGGGAACTGTAACACATGTTGATAAATTAGTCTTTTGATAAAACATGCACACATACACTGTTGAGTATATAGAAATGTTTATGTACTATTTGTTAGTTCCTTTATTCAGTAACAAATTTTCTCTTCATAGTTCACCGATGCCCTACAATCTAAAATAAAATGTAGATATTTTAAATTCAAATCCTGGAAAATATAATAATTGTGAGGCTGTGTCTCATCGTTTCGCTCGTTCGGTTGAAAATATCGATGCTGTAAGTGAAAGACCCGAATGTATCGATTTCTCGCCGTTGTCAGGAATTATGCCAGTCTAACGGCATATTATAGCGTATTTTGCATTTAGATCTACACATATGTCCATATAAAGTCCCGCTCAAGCAAAAACTGAAACCCGCTGACCATTCACAACGTCGTACATACGTGGAATTGGTGCATGAATAACAGGCGGTGGACCGAACAACATTTTCTTCAGGGATGAAGTACATTTCTTAATAAAAAATGTCGTATTTGGGGTTCGGAGAATCTTCAAGTAATTGAAGAGAGGTCATTGCATTCAGAAAAGCTTACTGTTTGGAGCATTCTTTGGTTCGAAGGTGTGATTGGACCTTCCTTCTTCGAAGACGATGGAACGGCTGTCATCGTCAATTCAGAGCATTATGGAATGATAACCGACAACTCGAGCGAATATATTTTTATTGGAAGATATATTTCCTGGCCGCGTATTTTCTATTCGTGGCATTATCAACTGGCCACCAAGATCATGCGATTTTAAATTATCGAAAATTATATGCGCCTTCTTTGACCATAATCAGAACCTCATGCATTAGCGCTACATTTCCGCCCTCTAATGTGGTTATGGTAATACTTTAGTATCTCATAATACCTATACTCCTTAAATATTTACGTATAACCAGAGATGGTCGGTCAGAAACAGTGACGTAAATGACATACATTTCCGACGTATAATACATACGTCCGAAACGTCGGAAATCGACCCAAAAACATTAGGTTTTTGACAAAATATCTATTTTCATTAATCGTTTGGAAATTACGTATGCATTATTCAAATCCATATTAAAATTTTAAATTTTCTTCCCAAAAAAAAGTCGAATTTTTTATCAGTTCTAGTAAGGAATAGTCAGATATATGTAAAAATAATATATATTCTTGAAAATAAATGTATATTGTGATAATATTGAAATAAATGACGTTTACTACAATTTGTACATTTTCTACAGGTATATGACGTTTTCGACTTTTACATCTTTTTGACAGTCGAAACCCTAAAAATTCGTCACACAGACCATCCCTGCGTATAACTCCCCTATCCGAGTACATACATCAATATAATTGACGGTCAGCCATTCTTCTTGGATATACTGTCAACTTCTCTAGTCTATTTCCTTCAGGACTACATATATACGCCATAGAATACGAATATTGTAATTTTTCATTCAAAAGTCTGGGTCCATTTGACCCGCTATATATTTACCGATGTTCATCAAACCAGTCATGATTGTAAGATTTCGTGGTGTTTGGGTTATAATTGTAGCCTCTTGAGCGACCAGAAAAGCAGATCAAAATAAAGTTTTTGGTCCGTATTACATGTAAAATTTGCTTATAATAGGTCTATAACTGTGGCCTGCATCGTGTTTACAAATTATAATGGATCGATCTAGACATGTGTGTCCGTCTACACATGTCTAAATTGACTCAACTAGTCGGTATACTAAAAAGCGGGTCAAGTGCCAATATTTTGTCGCGTTTCAAACTCTTGGGACCATACAAAACTATAATACACTGACAACAAGGGTATAACAAATATATTTTATATATGGATAACTCTTTATAAGCCTTGCTGGATCATTTTCATGCATTTCAATTACCCGATCAACAAAGATACCACGCTGTTGATGATCGGGTGGGTTTGTTCTTGTGTTATCTGAATTTTATAGCCTTAAGAAACAAGACTTTAGGCAAAATACGGTTTGATAAAGTTTTGTGTAGTTCCCAGTTCCAAAAACACTATTATGAATGGAGAACTGGATTTTCTTCAACATTTAAGACTATTTGTTTAAACAGCTCGAATGTTTCCATTAATATCTATATTGCGACCAGACAATGTACTTCTCAACGACCCAATTTTTTTTCGAAGGATCATACATCTCTAACGGTTAGAATCGACTTCTTTAGAAGTGTAAGTGAGCCATATAGTCGACAACACTCCACAATTGTTTTCCTCAACGTTTTATAACTTCAGTAGCATTAAAATAATTCGAACAAAATAAAAATTTAAGTTGCTAACGTAAATCTACACCTCCACCTCTTCCCATATAAAAAAAATGTTTAATGTCAGTTTATTTCATATTATTTGTATATATGTAACATCTGTATGTGTATGTTATTTTGTTGCTTTGCAGCAAACAAAATAACTGGTGCATACCGTCAAGTGTTGCCAATAGCATGAATGAGAAAATACCTCTTTATTACTGCCACAACTGTGTGCAATGGCAAGCAAAAGCAAGACAAAAAGCCCGATTTACGTTCGCCAGCCAAAAAGTGGCTGTACAGATTTTTTTATTGATTAAAATAATAAAAACAACAAAGTTTTTAATGCCAAACATTTTGGAATAAAGGATAATGTAGCATATGTGAAAGTAAGTTGGCATTGTAAAGTACATTGAAGGATATTAGGAGAAAATATTGTACAAAATGCAAGAAGAGGGAATTTTTAAATTTTCTATTGGACTTTAATCGTAGGACACAATTTAAAATGAAATAAGGTTGAACACAGTTTTTATTTGTTTTATTTTTAATCCGTAGAAAAAGAACTAGCAGACCAGTTTTGTTCAACAAGTAAATTTCTTTAGATTTTATAAAAGATGTCTACTGGTGGAAGATATGTCTGTATATAGAATACAATACATATGCTCTCTACATATAAAATATCTTTAATATATAAGTTATACATAGTCCATTATTATGTATAATATAGATTAAATAGATTAATTTTCAAAAATGCCAATTTAAGGTCTTCTATTTTAGGAAGATTTATAAAAAGTATTTGGAATGCAGAATATCACAACTGGCTACTGCGTTTATAAAGGTAATATATAGCCTATAAAATTGTGTAGGTCTGGGACTAGATCTATGTTATCTAGATGCCGAATATCTTTTTATATCTCCGATTGGTCTTCTTCGAGGCAACTACATATTTCTATCCTAAGAATTATTTTGCGAATATTTATTATTGGAAATGGTTGCATAGTTTTTCATTCAAATTATTTTCCCATCATGAGTTCTACATATTTTCATTCGATCTAACCACTCAGATTGAGCTACCATCAAAACGTGTTTTTGAACGCTTCTGGCGACGAAATGTCTGGCGGCTGTCCTATAAATTTCACGATCTGTCCTGTCAAAAAGGCACTGGTTTCAGCCGATGTATGTGGGCATAATGAGCTATCAGACAAAAATTGTGGTGTACCACTCAGAATTTGGTTACTCAAACGAAACAGTCGCAACATAACCACTTTTGTCATAGAAAAAAGCTACCATTTGCATTGGAGTGCTCCCTCCACGAAAACCCTTTATTGAATTTGGCTTGTTTTCGATGTACACGGATTATTGCTGTTTTATTTAGGGCACATGAGAATAGATCCACGCCTTCAGTAAAAACATGATCTTATTTTCTCACAATTTATTTTCATCCCTATTTTGAACGATTATTAGATTAAGCGGGATCCAAGAGAACAAATCTTTTTTTACTGACAGGTGTTCAATTTTTCAATGGAATAGTCAGAGGACAGTAGACCTCTTACTATGGTTAAATATATTTTCTACTACAGGTCTTACTTCTATAGATAAATGATCTTATACAGGTCTTCTATAGATAAAATACTTCTGTATGTAATATATGAATGGGAAATTTTGTTTAGACCTTCTGATGTGTTATTTGAAAATATTTTGAAGATATTTAGCAGATAAAATATGTTCTAAACGTATTCCATGTATATTTCTACCTTTTTTTACAGGGATTATTCAGGATTTTTTACAGATAGAATAAATCTGACTGCATGTATCTCGAATAGGTCCTTACATATAGAATTTATCTGAAAGCTCTTCATTAGATAGAAGACCTCTGATAGGTTTCATATAGTTCTTGTATAGATCTTCTATAGATAGGTCTTCTATAGACCGAAGTGCTTTGATGGTTCTGCCATAGGTAAAAGACCTCAGCTGGGGCTTTTGATATTTCTTCTGCAGATAGAAGGGCTTTGATAGAACTTTTGAGATAGAAATTCTTTTATATGTTTTCAGAGAAAATATATTCAATATTTATTCCCTGTATATTTCTATCATCCCTTTTACAGGAATTTGTTCAGACAATTTCTGATACTTATATTATAGATAGAATGCCTCAGACTGCATTTCTATGCCGTATATCTCTAATATGTCCAATACAGATAGAATTTCTCTCATTCTTGATTAGAAAGAACAACTCGGATAGGTTTCATATAGTTTGAAAACTTCTGATAGGGTCTTCAAAAAAAAAAAAAAAATCATTGTTCGGTTGGGATTTGTTTTGGTGTCGTCCTCCCCTTCTACCCTTACTTGGTGGCTGTTATGCAACCGTTTATTTGACTACTGCTTCTGTTGCTAACAATTGCCGACTTTCCATTCACTCGATTGCGACTAGTTTTGCATTCCATTGCTTCTTTATTGCAGACACTCTTACCGACCTCTACATTGTTGTTAAAAAATTCTCATATATATTTTTCAAATTATTTCGATATAAATGCTAAATATAATATATATAAAACAGGTGTTGATACGAACAACTAGCAAAACCGAATCTTTAACATTGTATGTTATTGTTTCAATGACGCAGGACGAGGCAAGACAAAATAAAGAAGAAGAAGAAAACATAAAATGACAAAAAAAAAGAGTTTTTGGGCCATAGAAACACGCCACTAAATACACATACTCATTCCAAAATTGAGATTTCAATCTGTCTCTAACAAGGAAACAGTATATAAAGTTTTATGAATATCATTCATAAAATGCAGAAATCCCGACATTGGCAACACTTTCTTCAATTTAACCCTTTGAGCCCCGAATTTTTTCCGTAATCATAGAAAAATTTTCTGTTCACAGTTTTAATGCAACTATCCTAGATAGGATATGGACAACATTTGACATCGCTATATCCTTGCATTCGGGAGATACAGTACATTCTTTCTGAAAAATAAAAGCCCAATATCAAGAAAACCAAATGTAAAATCGACGAAAAAATCATTTTAAATTATTCTCTATATTCTGTTTTACAAGAATCAAAAATAATTCTGACGACAGAATTCGTATACAAAGCGATTTAAATAATTTGGACTGTATACACAAATTAGTACTGTACACATTTTTGCCCTCTTCTCTGTATTAAAAAGCTCATAACTTTACAAAAAATTTGAATTTTTTGGATTTTTCTTGTGATATGTGTCGTCCATAATCAGGTCTTGACATAGGAAATCCAAAAAATGTATATCTACTAGCTGTATAATAAATATAAGCTCTAAAACATTTTGTTGCTTGTAGGCAACATTGGGCCACAAAGGGTTAAAAAGATTTTACAGATTACTTATCTGTTTTATCGGTTCTCAATTTAAAAACGCCATATATATTAAAAATTGGAACCTTTTGGATATTTTTTGAATAAACTATACAGCTAGTCGATGTAAACTTAGAGCTGGGTCTAGGACCAATATTTTGTGGCGTTAGAAACTCTTGGGCCACATAAACAAACTCACAATATAGTTGAGTAGAGTTTATAAACCAAATTGTATGCTCTTAACTGTGGTATTAAAATTAATGGTAATGGCAAAACTGTTTTATTTATTTACTTTTTGGGGTTTTAAATTTTCCACCCTCTCAATATTGGCATTGGTTGTCGCTTTAAGAAATTATGACAAACGAAATGAAAATCAAGATGTTGACAAGAAATAAAGAAACAAAAAAACACAACAATGAATGTGATACGAAGCATGAAATGATTAATATTAACGCTTGATTAATCACCGTAACGCCTTAACTTTGTCATTGTTGGTCGTTATTGTTTTGCTGCTGCTGCTGCTGCCGCCGCTGTTTTAATTCGCTTTGCATTATTAAAAATGCCAACAATACAACGTGGCTGGGTTGGCTGGTTGGTTAGCTGGCTGGCTGGAAAAGCAAACAACAGCCACCAGCAAGTAATGGCAACATCCACAACATGTTATGGCAACATCCGCACAATTTTTGACAGACGACAAACAATGTACGAATGTATGTAGATTGAATAATGGTGTAACAATTGTGAAAAATCATCTGAACATAATCCCGATGTTCAGATTGTTTTTATCAATTTTTTCCATGTTGGTGTAATGAACCAAAATTGTAGCTTAATGTTTGTTACTGACCCAACAATAATCATGAGGACATACCATCAATACAGCTCCATTGAATTCAATTGAAAAAAAACACAGTGTCAGCAATAAGCTAACAAGAAATTAAAGATACAAAAAATGTAATTTTTGGATTAAAGTTTGTCATTCGATTCAGTGAATTAAAGTGACATATGTTGCGTTCATGTAAATGTGGGTGGTGTTTGCAGTTTTGGAAAGAGGTTAAAGTCGGAGGGTGTCTATTCAACAAACATGGCACTAGGCTAGGTTTTTTGTTAAAAAGTCCAGGACATGCATCGATGTGTGAGCTATTGCGTTATCATGCTGCAAAATGCATGTCTGTTCGGACGAATTGCATCGGTTAAACAACTCATAACTTCAATGTAGTTTTCCTTATTAACCGTATGGCCTTGTGGCAAGAATTCGTTATGCACCACGCCATTGCAGTCAAAGAAAGCAGTGATTATTACCTTTACATTTATAAGATATTCTGGATAGTGGTTGATTTTACTAAAAATTTAGTAATTTTTGATCAATTAAACATCCGAAAAATGGATTAGACGAACGGTATCAGTAAACTCTCTTATAGAGATTTGACTTTGATTATCTAAAATCATTTCCTTCACGTTGTCAGAAAATCTTAATTTGTAATCAGAATTCGGTCCGATTTCTGTCAGAAAATTTAAATTTTCCAATACTTTTTTTTCCGAATTCGGACAGAACTTGGTTGAAAACACTAATATTTTTTCCAAATTCCTTCAGAAAAACTTTCCAATTTCGGTGACCTCGTGTATCGTTTTTATGAAAAAAGTTTATTTGAATGTAGTCAATGGAGGTCATCATCAAATCAAATTTCAAAATTTTCTTCTCCAAAAAGTTGAAAATTTGTATCATTTCTAGTTTTAGGAATAGTCTGATATATTTGAAAATAATATATGGGCTATATTGCCAATTTTTTAACATAGCTGAAGCGGAGGTTCACCCCTTTATAACTCGGGAACTACTTAAGTATATGAAAAAAGTGAATAGTTTTGGGTTAATTGATCTGTCGATGCAAACTGTTCATGATATTGACCTCGAAACTTTTTTTGGTGGAAGCTGTGTCTACTTTAATGTAAAAAAATGTGTAAAAACAGGTTGAGGCGAACCAGTTTGGGGATTACGCCCCTTATGTATCATTTTTCAAAATTTTAACTGCATCTACCTTTAAATGATGCTAACATTTTGAAGCTCGATTTTGAGTGTTTTTTGAATTTTACTTCTAGCTTTAATACGCCAACAGGAATATCCAAAAATCGATTATAAGATTATTGTAGTCGCGAATCTGCGTAATTTGGTATGTATTTTGAGTATGTAGTATGCACAGCTTCAGAGTAATACTCATCCGAAGGTGCGAATTTTGTGCGATCAAATTTTTAAAAAACCTATTTTTCGGGCCAAATTTTTAGATCTGTCAACTGAATGATATGGGTACCCGCGATCAATAAGGTTTTTTACGTTTCGGATGATATAAAATCTTCTTCGTGAAAATCCATCTACTAGAACGGCGGGAACTGGCCTTCCAAAAACACGAAATTTGGCAAAAAATGTTTTTGAAAATATCGCGGATTTATTTGCGTTTTCTGTGTATCATTTCCGATTCAATAAAATACCTCATACGGATTTTGATCTTTTTCGAAAAGAGAACTTTAAAAACTTCAGCCGAAAGAGAGATGTACGCAATTTATCTCAAAAATAAATTGTGCTGGCACATCCGTGGTTTTTAATGGACCGCATTGAAATTGTATAGATCGATGTATTTTTTTAGGGTGCACACCGAAATCGGATGCGCGTTAATGGCATATGGAGTTTTCGGAAATTATTCGCGTTTTACGATTTTTTGGGTACCTCAATGTAACGTGCGGCACATCTTAGCCGTCAAATGAAATTTCGCAAAATATATATGGATTGGAAGATAAACTTCAGTACTTCCTGGAAACCACATGCGCACCAAATGATTTTGAGAATTACGCGATTTAGACGCAATTTATCTCAAAAATAGTGTGAGCTGGCACATCCATGGTTCTTAATGGACCACATTAAAATCGGTATAGATCGATGTATTTTTTTAGGGTGCATACCGAAATCGGATGCGCGTTAATGGCATATGGAGTTTTCGGAAATTATTCGCGTTTTACGATTTTTTGGGTACCTCAATGTAACGTGCGGCACATCTTAGGCGTCAAATGAAATTTCGCAAAATATATATGGATTGGAAGATAAACTTCAGTACTTCCTGGAAACCACATGCGCATCAAATGATTTTGAGAATTACGCGATTTACACGCAATTTAAAATGTATATTTCATAATATTATTTTATTTTAAGATTTATTCCTATTTATAAAACCCTAAGATTTATCGGAAGGGTCTTGCTATAATCCGCTAGTTGTATACTTGTACAAAAAATGAGATTATTTTTATATATGTCAATTTTTCGGCGAAATTCGGGTAAAATAGCAGAATAACCCCAACATTTTTTTCTGAAATTTCTTGTATACAATTAAAAAAATAAATATGATGACATTATTTTTTCGAACCAAAAACAAATATTTTTCCTCAATATCTTGTTTTATTGTCGCTGTGATTTACAAATCGCTACACGGACTTGTGTGATTTTGATATCATTTGATTCATCATGGTGTTTAGATTATGTAGATATTTTTAAATTAATTTTTAGGTGTGTGTATGTCATTAATATTATGAAAATATTGACGTAATCCCCTACATTTTTATTATTTTTCTCATATTTCGCGAAGATGTGCAACTTTATCGCGATTATTATAATGTATTCATATTCTTATTTTACGGAAGAAGATATATATCAACGTTTTTGGTCAATATAATAAACGGCGTAATTTTAAGATTTTTTCTTATGCTCAAAATTAAAACCTCGATAACTTTTGCGCGCATCAACCAAAAATTTGATCGCGAACGGTTTCGGAGTCAGAACATTTTTCTCTATATGTGTACCAAAAATCACTGATGTGCCACAAAAACAAAAAGGCGATTTTTTGAAAATGGAATATTAAAAAATTGGCAATATTGCCCATATACTCTTGAAAATAACTATATGTATATGGTAATAATATTCAAGTAAATGATGTTTACTACATTTATTACATTTTATACAGGTATATATATTATTTGCCGATATGCATTAACGAATGCCTTTATAGCATCAACCTCAACCGCACAGTGGGAAAAATGCAAATCTAGCGCGCAGAAAATAAAAGTAGATGTTTTACTGTATGTTTATCGATATTTTGGATAAGAATAGATTTAGATGGAAAATTTTAATTATTTTATGAAAAAATTTGGCAATTTTTTTTTTTATTAACCCATTAAGCGCCGATTAATTTTTTTTAGAAAAAACTTAAATTTTTAGTTGAAATTACTATTTTGAAGCATTTGAAACATTTTATAATAAGCAACATTTTTCGTTATAACTAATAGTACTCCTAAAATGGGAGCTTCTTTTAAGAATTCCGAAACATTTGGAGGGTAAGAAGTGGATTAAGGGCAAACTAATATTTTGTGTATGCTTGAAGGCATATAGAACCAAGGATATAATTCCACGAAAAGAATAAATGTTTCCTCAGTAAGTTTTTTTAAAAGAATCGGCGTTAATTAATTTTTCATCAACACCAGTTATCGACGAAGCCAAGCCAGGTTGGCTAAAAAACGCCTAGCAGTATTGCCATCGTTTGTTGTTCCGGATACTGATTTAGGTGTGTCAACAATAATGTGCATTTCTTCCTTCAAATCATTAATGATACGTGCCTTCCTTTCTTCGAAAAGTGGCCGATCGGAGCTATTAATTTTCCACTTTTTCAAAACCAGTCGGTATGAAATGTGCAATATACATTCTAAACATCGAATCCTTGCATGTAAGGTAGACAGGCCGTATTCGTCTAAGTTGATGTTTGGTGTTAGTGACGAAATTTTGTTGTAATCATTCATTATTTTGGTGTTATGTGTTTATAGCGAAAAGTAGGTAAAACCGTGTATATATGAATGTTACACCAATGATATTTCAGGGTTCATAAAGTGGACCCTTTAACTGCGGTATTTCAGAAGACTCTTACAACCGATTTCGTTGTAATTTCAATTTTTATTTAGAAATACATTTGGAATAAATGTATATTCAGTGCATGAGTTTAAAAGCAACGTTTGGAACAGCATACTTAAATACTCTCATTTTCATACTCACACCTAGTACTCTGGAATCTTAGGATGGACATTTTGAACTTGTTTTTTTCTTATCTGCTATGCTGTGATCTATTCCAAGTCATATTTGATGAGTTATATAAAAAAATCACAAATTTTTAATTTTATTTGAACAAAACTTTAAAAAAAGCTTCCTACACCAAATTGGCATTTTTTCAAAAAATTGCCATAACTCCGAGAGTCGCAGGAAATAATTTAGTATGATGTTCTAGACAGACACACAAGAAAAATAAAACAAAAATCAACGCTGAATTCGATTGCAATCCATACTAAATCCCTATTTGAATTGAAGGAATTTAAAAAAACGGACCTTACATATATTTTGCCCGAAACACCTACATTAAAATAATTTATGGGTTATATAACTATACCATTTAATTAAATACCAATACTATATATCAAAAATGGACAAAATTTTATAATAATATATTCACAGAATGCACACGACCATCGCAATTTTATAGCTAAAAAATACAATTTTTAACATTGGAAAAAATTTCTATTTTAAATGTACCGTTATTCCGTTCTAGCTTATTAATTCGGATTATTTTATACGGACTTAAGTACTCTCAACACTCTACTTTAAAACTGCATTAATGTTATAAAGTTTCTTTCAACTTCATTTTTTTATTTTCTGCGCGCTAGATCGGTATTTTTCCCACTGTGAACCGGCCATTCAGACCGTGGTGCATCTTCGACATTAAAATTGTCGGATAGAAAATTTGCAAAACAATTCTGGCATACTGGTTTGCACGAACGCCTTCTCCATACATATCCGTCAATTTTTTCTCGCTTGGACAGCAGTAAAAACGTAAAATATGACGAAAATGCAGCTTATTGCTCTCCATACTTAAAAGGGCACCAAACAAAAACTACTGCGTAGAAGAATATAACTTTTTCACACACAAGCTTTGTATGCATTAAGTGTGAAGTTGGTTTCGAAAAAAAACTTAATTAAGTCCTCTGATGGGAAAAAAAGAATTTACTTTCCGAACAACACAATAGTTTTGGTCGAAAATAGCCGATTTTACAAATATAATTTTCCTATTTCCGCCAATAATTTTCGAGCAAAGTCAATACCTAGTTCGTACCAGAGACAGTTATATACTCTTTCTAATTGCGTTAGAATTTAGAGCTTCGGATGTTCCAGTGATCGACTTTTCTTTAATTCCAAAAACAACACGACGTAAATACAACAACAACATTTTGTCAACATATCGCTCATATGCTGCAAGACAGGCATAACTAAAAAAAACCATTTTGCTGAAAAACGTTTTAAGTTTTCAATTTACTCACACTTTATATTGGACAGAGGAACTTCTACAGCTTCTCAATTAGAGTGTGTAAGAGATATTAATACGATTTTTTACACAACATGAGGTCTATTATAGCGAACAATCGTGCATTATTTACTCGAAAATCACGTTTTTTGAGTTATGCTTGTCTTGCAGCAAATAAGCGATATTTTGTTCTTCTTTAAATCTTCAAATACATGTATGCAAAGTGTTCAACTGTATAGCCATTATATTTCGATACGGCCGTTTTATTAAAATTTGTATTCTTAGTAATTAAGTTCAGGAATATTGGTTTATTTTTTTTGTATTTTCGCCTCTTCGCCTTCTTCATCCAATCAACATGCTGACAACATTTTGCAACAATTCAGCACATCAGCTTCCGTTTTATTGAACATAATACATCTATGCTATTCTCGTATTACAAACGGCTGCATAAAAACAAATGATAATAAGTGACAACATTATTGTTTTTTTGTTGCATTTTAAAATATTAGCAAAAAAACTTGAAATATTTCAATGTAATCCATCCATATTATCATATGAATGTTTGTGACAATATGTTGCAGATTATAATGAAACTTGTTTTAATGTTATTAGAACTATGTATGAATATGTTAGACAGAGTTTTAATTTAAACAAACAGTGGTAGTAAATATTGTATATGGGTATATTGATATTAAAAATGTTGTAATGGTACAAAAAAGTACCATTTCAGGATATTTTTAAAGTTCTAAATTAATCTTTTACGTTTTCTGCTAAAATAATAATTTTTATGAATAGCTCATATCACAAATGGAAGGTCATTCAGAAGGCGAATTTTAATAAAAATTCACCTTTGTTCAGGAAATTTAGTTAAAAATATAAAAATATTAATTAAATTCGGATTCATCTGAAATATTTCCCATAAATATATTTCGTTAATAAATTTTGTTCGTAGTAGACTGATCCGGACCTATAATTTTTTTAACCGGATTTCCAGATCATAAATCCGATTTTTATTTCAATTAAGCGATTGAAATTATATGCATATCATTTGAAAGCTAAAATATGACTGGTTACAAGGAAATGAGGAGACCCAAACGAAATTAAAATGTTACTAAAAGTTTAAGATTAACTTCAAACTGAAAGAGTTACTTCGAATTTTCTTAAGTTCAATATTTTTTAAATAAATATCAGGTGTACAACATAATTTGAATGACTCACTTCTCATACTTCTCATAATGTTTTAGTAAAGGATGTACTTAAAAAATCTGCACCACTGTACTCTCCATTCATACAAAATAATACAATAGTATATAATTAATTACATTGTTAAATTAGAACAATGCAAATGGAATTTAATTGTTAGACCAAAAAGTATTTTGTGTTGGACAAACAGGGAGATTTTCAGTTGAACAATCTCCGATGACTTCAGTTTTTATTTAATGACAATTAAGTTTGGTATATATGATTTACTTTTTCTGTTTATATTATTTTTTAATCAGTAAAGGTATTAACCTCATTATTTTTAACTTGATTGAAATGTATGTCAATGTATGTGGGTGACCAATGAGAGGGATGGTCGGGCAAGACAACCAAATACAAAAAAAAGAAAAATAAAAATAAATAAATAAAAAAATAACAACGCAAGAAACAAACAACATCGTAACAACAAGATTTCAATTTTAAAATCAATCATGTATAAAATTACATTATAACCTGCTTTACCTTCCACCCTTACTCATCAAATTGAAAATTAAAAAAAAAATGTCAATGATAAATAAACACAAATTTTAAGTTGATATTATAATTATTATATTTGACGGATGGCTGAGGTTGGTTTTGGCAAATGCTGTGGTTGTTTTTTTAATGTTTTCGTAATTTTTTTAATATTTGCTCTTTTTCTCAACAATGCCATTGTAGGGAAAAATTAGCAGTATCATAGTTGAATTTTTTTGTTATTGTATATTTTTTTCCTCGAGTAACAATTATTAACAAATTAAAAATAATATGATGATAAGTAACAAGATTATTTTTATTACTGCTATGGCAAAGTTGAAAAATAAATAAATATAGCTTGACCTTGAAATCTTAACTTGAGTGTCATCATGAGATAAAATAATTATTATGGAAGAAGGCAAGAGGCCTCATCTGCTGCGTATAGCTGTAACTTTCTTCGGGGTTATTTTTTGACGACATCATTTACAGAAACTCGGATGATATAAGGCAGAGCCCTTACAAAATTAATAACCCGATATGTGAGCTGGTTGTCGATTGAAGCCTATCATATAATGCCCTACCCAACTACCACTTTATTTCAATGTTAGTGGATTTATTTGCAAATCTACCCGAAGATTACCCCAATTTTTTTAGTGTATCCGACCACATACATCAATTGAAATTAAATTAAAGTGCGAAATATCTTTTTTCACATCTTAATAACTTCTCTATGTTTCGTAATCATTTACGACGCAATAAAGTGAACATTTTATATTTTTTCGCCGACCGTTAGGCATACTTATTATAATGGACACATATCAAGAACGATGCAGTTACTCGAGATATGACGCTCTAGGACCAATATTTGGTGGCGTTAGAACCTCTTGGAGTTTAATAACTTAAGGGGACCACACCTATTTTCGATTTCCAATTTGGAATATTTTCAAATGGCTGACAAATGAGCGTACAACATTTTAAAAATTTTGAACTTTGCATACATGTATGTATTTGAATAATTAAGGAGGAAAATAAATTGACAAAATGTTGTTTGTAATTAGAGAAAAGTACTTCTTTTCGACGGCGGGCATAATTGCCGATCGCTGGAATACACTATGGGCCAGGAATCTAACTTTTTGGCAAAAAAATCATTTCGGGTAGAGACGAAAAAATGTTATATATTTCAAATCAGGGGACTTTGAGCTTTACATCAGTAATTTCTTTTATCATTATGGGTCGCGGTTTACAAATGACATCAGGTCAAAGTCAAAATTTCATATTTTTCTGAACAAAATTTATATTGGAAAAAATGTTTTATAACCTTGAGATGTGTTAAAATATTTACATGAAATGGCATGTAAATATTTATTTTTTTTAAGAGATGGAACTGGTGATTTTAATGAAAGTCAAAATTATTAGTAATTAGAAGATAATCATCAAAAATTTCGTACATAAAACTCATAAATCTTAATTTTTTCAAAACATTTGACTTCCAGAACATAGAACCCAGCAGTATCCGAAGATATTTTAATGGTTATAACACCAATCGACGCCTTAATATGTTCTCTATCTAGAATTTTGCGGCCGTTCATAAACTTATGCGTTATTGCCAATATTTTAAAAATAATCGTTGAAAATGGCAATGAAAAAAAAAACTAATAAAAAATTACAATTGAAAATTAATAATATAGCATACTGATGATACAATTGAAAGATTGTAGCCTTCAGCCAAATTGGCTGTAATTTGGTATTTTGTAGAGTTGGGTTTTCCGGAACGAACTAGTTCATTGGAACTATTTCGAGAAAGGAACAATCGGACTAGTTCCAGCTCTTTAATTAATATAGTTCCTTTTTTATCTCATTCCTTTTTGATCTCGTTCTTTTTTTCTGCAGTTGAATTCTATAGCTTCATTCAATTTAACAAATCAGCATGGAACTATGTGAGCAAAAAAAAAAAAAAAAAAAAACGAACGATGAAAGAGAGATGGAGAAAAGGAACTATTTGGAGCAAAGAAACTATAAAGAGCAAAGGAACTATATGGATCAAAGGGACTATAAAGAGCCAAGGAACTACAAAGAGCAAAGCAACTGTATGGAGTAAAGGAACTATATGGATCAAAGGAACTACATGGATCAAAGGAACTGTATGGAGCAAAGGAACTATATATGAAAAAAAAGAACGATGAAAGAGAGAGATCCAAAGGAACTATGTTGCAGTCGGAACTATATGGAGCAAAGGAACTATTTGGAGCAAAGGAACTGTATGGAGTAAAGGGACTATATGGAGCAAAGAAACTACATTAAGGAACTAGTTCGATCCTCTAAGTGAACTAGATTGCCCATTTCACGTTGTGCAGCACATATTCTTACCAAAAATGATCCGTTTTGGTCCTCTATTTGGGGTAGCCCCCATATAAGTTTACCTCCCAATTTTGGTTTTTGGGGATTTTTTGTGCGTTTTCCAACCAAATTGACGCCCTTTTTAGTATTTTTAATTCTTGTTGGATGTGAAATCTTCGTACCCCATATAAACGGATCCCTCCTTATTCTGTATTTTATGCCATGTACAGACGAACGTTGTTGAAGTAATTACTTAGTTCCCCATATAAAATTTTCGAGCGAACACCTACTTTTGTACGTTGTTCAATTCGAATCACTCTCTGAATAACGAAGAAATTTGTCCCATCCCTAACAATTGAGAGTATTTATAGAAAATAAATTAATTTTGACAGCTTGAAAATATTTATCAAATTTTCAAACTTTTTCAGTCAAATTGAAAATGATGAATGAAAAGTAAAAAATTGTCTATGCAAATTGTATGCAGAACGATCTAAATTTAGTTGTCTACATAATGCAATATGCATTTCGTTCCCTTGTGTTCTAATTAGCGTACAAAACAAGAAACAAATATGGGGCCATGGGAAAATATAAAAATGTATGAAAACAACAATATTTTCAGGAAAAATGGAAAACATGAATTAAAAGATAATAGATATGGGTTCATACTATAGTCAGGAGAAAGAGAATTATTTTTTCTATTTAGA
This sequence comes from Musca vetustissima, assembly GCF_032173495.1. Lineage (NCBI taxonomy): Eukaryota > Metazoa > Arthropoda > Insecta > Diptera > Muscidae > Musca > Musca vetustissima. The sequence continues at coordinate 144,654 of NW_026873833.1, forward strand.
TCAATGTGTGATTCATCAACATATGTTACAATTTTGGTGTAAAACAAGAAACAAAAAGTTTCAAAAAAATAATCTCTGATGACATGAATTAAGAATAGTGTTGTATGAACGGGTTAATTCATGTACGTAATTCTGAGAGCAAACTACGTTGTTCGAATGCCCGTCAGAACATGGCATTAAGCATTTTTATCACGTATTCAACAAAATTGTCGATATTTGAAATTTAATTAAGGAGTGCCATACTTTTTAAGTTCTTAATACATAAAGCATGTTTTTTGTTTTAAATAGTTCTAGCAAATAAAATATTTAAATTTTCTAAAGTTTGATCCACCGTTTTCGATTAATTTAATTTGATTTTCAAAAACTGGTTTCACATTTGTAATCAGTAATTAATTACATTTTTAAAAAATTGACCGCCATTTTGGGTCCACCTTATTAAAGCATCATATTTGTTTATTATATAAACCCTCTGCTCTAAATTTGGCCAAAAAATTGGATCTCTGGCCCATAGTGGAACATCCGAACCTCAAAATTCCAACGTAATTACAAAGTGTATATATATATATATATATATATATCTGTCTTTGGTATGAACTAGAATTGTTGACTTTGCTCGAAAATTAGCAAAATGGCAGACCTAGGAAAATTCCTTTTTTTGAAAATCGTATTGGAAATTGTTATTGCGATTTTTATATCGAGTCCTTGTACGCCTTTTCGGTCCTCACTTTCCTGAATCGTAAACTAAATACCACTGGAAAAAAACTTTTTTAAAACAGTAGCTCATAAGGTCACCAAATAAATGAATATTCGTTAGTTTTCATCGCCCTTTTCTACTTTAACCCGATCCTTGATTAGAAAATCTAATATCTATGAACACTAATAAATTTCGAATAAATTGTAAATTTTGAAAGAAAAAATTATTTGTCGGAAATATTAACCATAAATAGTTATCATTATGCTAAACACGTTAAGACAGTTTGTTCGTGGGAGACAGAACACGATTAGATATCCGATTTTCTGCCGGTTTTAATCAACAGGCTAAACTTATATGCATACCATTTGAAAACTAAGAACATTACTAATCATAGAGGAAATCCGTACATGAGAGACATAATATATTTTAATTTTAAGATATCATATCATTTAAATTACTTTCAACTGAGAAAACAAAAAATTATGTCAGTTTTGGTCCCAAACAAATTATCTTTGATCATCACCCACAACAAAAATCTGAACTGAACCTTAATAAAATCCACGTAATAGCAACAACATAATTTTAATATCCAACATACATATGTAGTAATACACACCCGTGTTGTTCTGAAAATCTTTATACGTATGTATTTCAAATTATGTAATCAAATCAGACACAGATTATCTCATTCGTACTTTTATACAAAGAAAGCACAACAATTGAAATGAGTCCCATTTTAACGCCTAACCACCGTCTGAAGTGTTTCATATCCGCCCAAAAGCATACCCGACATAAATAATGGATTTCAGTGCTGACAGATGAATGATATGCCAAATTTCATATGTAAACAATGCCCCTCCATATGAACGGGGTGAATAACCTTTGGGATTCTCAAGAAATTCAAAAGTTTTGCAATCAAGAAATTAACGCGGCATGACAAAGTAGAAGTTTTACTACTACCATGAATGAAAAAAATACAGATTTACATGACTGAGGGTTATTTGAATTAATATTTTATTTATAATTTTAAAGTTGAGGGTTTTTTCGTTTGCACCCAAAGGCCAAAGAGACAGAAGGAGACAGCAAAGAGTAGAAGGCAAGTAAATTGTGGCAAAAAAAAAGAATAAATGGGTCCCCAAGAAAATAACTGTTGAACGGCGTTTGACAGGTAACTAACCGTAGTCGCTAACAGCCATTACGCTTGAATTCTTAATCCATAACGCGTCACAGCCTATGGGTATGTGACAAATAGATTATTTGTATTAGGTTGTAACGAATTGGGCGGGTATAAAAATATTGAAAAATATTAATAATTGGCACATCTCACTTATTTTGTCCGATTTTATGTAAATGGTGTACTGAAGTCCCTGTATATGTTTCGATTTGGATGAAATTTGGCACAGCACACCAAATTAAATCTAGAATGATGTGTGTTTAGGTTCCGATTTATATATAGCTCCCATATATATTTTCGTCCGATTTAACGAAATTTGGCATAGCTTACTGAATTAAGTATAGTATCATCTGTGCTAATTTTCGGTTTAGATTTAAATATAGTTCCCATATTGGGATTATATCTTGAACAGTGCGGCATAAAGATCACATATTTAATGGGTCGATTGCGGATGGCAATCATAGTTTAGTTGCGTTGCCAGTTGCCAAATTTGCATTATGGATGGCAACTGTTGTCAACTTCAGTTGCTTCAAATAGAATTTTTCGGCAAGCATTTATTTCTGGTTGCTGTTTATAATAACTGAACTTTGTAGGCTTCCCATAATGGCTAATATTACTACAAAAGAACAATTTGAGGTCCTCATTGCCCGGATGGAAGCTCACCCAAATGTAGCACGCGGCGTGCGGACTTTTGGTCAAACCGAAGCCACTATCGATGATGTGTGGAAGGCCAATTCAGAAGACCTTAACTCCTATGGCCCACCAACACGCCTTCCAAATGAATGGCAGAAAGTGGCGAACATCTTCTTTTGGGTCCATGATATGTACGTGTATGATACACACGTACATATCATGGACCCAAAAGAATACATCCGACAACACCCTGAACATAGTTTTCGAATAAAAAAAAATTATTTTTCCCTTTTTCCTACTCCGTTAATTTCGATACAATCAAAATTTTACACAGTTTCTCCTCTACACCTTTTTCAAATGTTATTCAAAGCATTTTAATTGCAATTCGAGAATTTCATTTGTAATTCGAAAACTCAATTTGCAATTCATAACATTTTACTTGTAATTCGAGTATGTAATTTGTAATTCACAACATTTCATTTGTAATTTTAAACTTTTCGTATGAAATTCAAAAAATTACATTTGAAATTTAAAAAATTTCATTCGTAATTCGAATATTTCCATTTGAATTTCGTAGAGTTTCATTTGAAATTCAAAGAAATCCATTTGAAATTCAAAGAATCTAATTTGAAATTCATAACATTTCACTTGTAATTCATAAAATTTCAGTTGTAATTCATAACAATTCATTTCAAATTCATACATATTCCTTTTGTGTTACCAATAATATTTTTCGAATTTAAAATTAAATGTTATGAAAAACAAATGAAATGTTATGTATTTCAAATCAAATGTTAAGAATTTCAAATGGAATTATTTAAATTTCAGATGGAATTTTATTAATTTCAAGTGAAATTTTATGAATTTCAAACGCAAATACTAGGAATTTCAAATGGAAGTTTATGAATTTCAAATGGAATTCTATGAATTTCGAAAGGTATTCTAGGAATTACAAATGAAATTCTCGAATTACAGCTGATATGTTGTGAATTGCAAATGGAATTCTCGAATTGCAAATTATATGTTTTGAATTACAAATGGAATTCTCGAATTACATTTGATATGTTTTGAATAACATGTGAAAAAGGTGTATTTGCCGGATAACTTCGGCGAAAACCACCGACATTGTCGGTTGAGCCATGCCAAGGTTGAAGTCATTGCTATGGCACTTCCCTCCACAAAAAACATCAGAGCTGCACACATTTTAAGAGAGGTGGAATTGCTGTTGACCGCCAGTCTTTTCGTAAATCAGGGTTTAAGGCTTCATCTATGTACACAACGTCATCTTTTGGTAGTCGAAAATACGCCTTCAAGCTAATATGAGCAGTTGATTGAACATTTCTCTAAACATCAGCATCTACTCACAGAAATGATGATAGTTCTAATAGATTTATCTCTTAAATGCCTTCTAATAAATGACACACCTTGAACATATTTTCATCATCAAAAATAGTTCCACTGAGCTTATCAGCACATATAATTAGTTTTTCTGAAATATTTTATTCACTTGTAATTCAAAATAGTTCAGTTGTAATTCGTAATACTTCATTTCAATTTCATACATATTCCTTATGTGTTACCATTAATATTTTTCGAATTTAAAATTAAATGTTATAAAGAGCAAATGAAATGTTATGTATTTCAAATCAAGTGTTAAAAATTTCGATTATTTTTATATTTCAAACGTAATTATATTAATATCAAATGGAATTTTTTGAATCTAAAATGCAATACTTGGAATTTCAAATGGAATTCTATGAATTTCGAAATGTATTCTATTAATTACAAATGAAATTCTCGAATTACAACTGATATGTTATGAATCGCAAATGGAATTCTCGAATTGCAAATTGTATGTTGTGAATTACAAATGGAATTCTCGAATTACATTTGATATGTTTTGAATAACATGTGAAAAAGGTGTAGTTGTAGAAATGTCAAAACAGTATTATCGACAGCAACTGAGAAAAGTTGATATTCATAATGTTATGTTTTATTTCAATTGCGTTGCCTGTTGAACTCGCAACTTGAGTTTGGTTACTTTCCATAATCGTCCCATAAGTTCACATGGAATTGTTGGGATACATATGTAGAATATACCCAAAGTGGTGAAGGGTATCATATAGTCGGTCCATTCCTTAGATCCCCACATAGGACTAGGAATGACAATCCCATTTTAGTTCCTATTTATAAACGGACAAATTGTTATTATCTTTTGACACACTCTAATAAACATAAATTGCCCGTATGTTACCACAAAGCAGAATTACTTTTATGGTTTAAAACTTTCATAAACAATGAAAATAAAAATAACAACAGGTACCCACAAGTAATATTCCTAGACGTAATAACAGCAACAACAAACATACAAACAAACCCAGAGACCCAATCGAATGAGACAAGAAGAAGGAAAAATGCTTAACAGCGCCAAAATGTCAAACAATCCTATATTGTTTATTGTTGATATGCCAACAAATGGTTCCACTTACGAATATGAATGTAACAAAAATTTTTAAAAATATAAATACAAAATATTTTTGAATAGACAAATGCGTGTATGTGTGTTCAACTATATTTTTACCTAAAGAAAAATGTGTTTGACAAACAAAAAATCTGAAGGGGGCTTTTCGGGAGGTTTATGTGTATCCTCTATGAACAGAGGCATGAAATAAATAGTACATAGTCAGGCTATTTTGCCATATGCGTTTGTCCATTTGTCGATCATATTGTCACAAAATTTTTAGAAGAAAGAAATCGATTTTTAATAAATTTTACAGTTTGTATTCTTACTACACGGAAATTAGTATAATATGTGTACGAAATGTCTATAACGGGATTGTGACATTTTGGATAATAAAAAATATACCCAAGATCAACATAGTTCTAAGATGTAGTTTAAAAAAAGGGGAGTTATCAGAATAAAATTCTATGTCGTTTTAGCCATTACTGTGCTTCTGCATATTTAATATAGACCTGTGAAATTGTTAATAAACATTGGTACCAGTATTGTTTTATATTAAAAATATGATATATTATATAGGTTGGTAGTTTGAAATTTTTAGTCGAACTTTGAACCACCCTACAAAAAATTATTAATATTGACTCAAGTTAATATTGACTACCACCCCCTGCTTAAAATCTTATGAGCGATATTTTTGTAGAATATTGCCTTGGGGTATTTAGTTTAAGGTTCAATTAAGACGAAGGACAAGGAATCAAGATCGAATAGGATATTTTTTAGAATTGATATTAAATGATGATGTCTTAACAACTAAAAATGGCCGAGCTGAACTTTTTATACCCTCTACCACGTGGAGTGCATTCAATATTCCTTATGTTAATAGGGTAATTTATATGGGGACTATGTTATGGTGTTATGTGATAGTAGGTTGTTCATGCTCCAAAAATAGTATTTTCAATCACAGACACTCTAGTTAAGAAACTTAAAAGCGACTTTTTATACCCTACACCACTATGTTGTCAGTGTATTACAGCTTCGTGTAGAAGATTTTGTAACGCCGCGAAATATTGGTCTTAGACCTACCTTTAAGTATGCCTATCTTAATATCTCGACTAGCTGAGTCGATCTAGTATGCCCATTATAATCTGTAAACACGGTACAGGCCACAAATATGGACCAATCTTCACGAAATTTTGCATGTGGGATGAGTTCTGGCCAATGAAGACCCCTATTGTTTTTGGTAAAGATTGGCTAATATTTAGGGGATGATATGTACCAAATACTTTAATTTTTGTCGGCTTTTCTGGTCGCTACTGAGGCCGCAATTATGGCCCAAAGAGGGGGCCTGTTTCGATAAAGATCGGCCAATACTTAGCGTTTCAAATGGAACCTGATTTTTGTATGAAAAATAACATAATTTGTATTCTATGGAGAAGTTTATATTATATCCAAGAGGAGTGGTTGACCTTTAAATTGATACCAATTATATTGTGATATGTACAAGGATGTGGGAATTGCAATTACATATTTACAGATGCCTACGTATTCAGATAATATTTAGTAATCCATTACTAGAGGTCGGAAATATAGCTCTGATAGCTTTGAAATTTTCCATGAGGTTCCAGTTATGGCCAAATTTCGGTGTACGAGTCGATATAAAGACCACTATTATAAGCCGAACATCACAACTCAACCCACGGCGAAGGGAAACTGGACAATTAATTATAAGGACTGTACTGAATATTAGTAATATTCGGAAAATATGTCAGAGTAAGGATAAGGTGCTGTTGGCCTCTAATCAGGCAAAAGGTTGGCCTCTAATCAGGAAGGCTCGGAATAAAAATCCGCAGAAAGATACATTTCTGGTGTAGTTGTGTAGGGTATCGTATGGTCGACCCCGTCCGACTATATTGCTCCGCTTACTAGTTTAAATTTTGTTTTTATTCTTCAGGAATCCGACATGTCAAATTTAGTAAAAGAAGTGGAACTTCCAGAACCCTTTCTACCAAATTACAGCCACAACAGCTAAATTGGTTCAACGTCGTTTCCAAGCTCTCTATAATATCTAAATTTTGGATGTAGCGTTGTATGGGGGGTTCCATAAAAAATGTCCAATAGTGAACATGTTTAGTAGGAAGATGTGACATCTTATGATAACCTAAAAAGCAAATTAGAGCCAATTAATTGAAAAACTTGATATTTTCGACACAATCCAAAATATTAAATTGCTCCCAAATTGGTTGAAATACGGGCTGAAGCTTTCGAATACAGATCTTTGGAATGTAGCGTTATGTGGGGGCATGCCTAAGAGGTGGACCATACCACATCCCAAAATAACAAACTACAACCATTTAGGTAGAAACATTTGCCCAGAAGCTTATCACAATAAGGAATATTAGGGTGGTATTCTTATAGGCGGGCTATATAAGCCAATATTGATAATTTCTCGTAGACAGATCTGATAGGAAAAGTGAATCTAAAACAGCTGTTAACAAACATGTCAAAACCCCCCAAAATGCAGAATAATGGGGCTACCGTTATATGGGGGCTACCCTAAAAAGTGGACTAATATAGATCATTTTCGATTTCAATTAGATTTTGTTCCCAAATGACAACCAAGTGTAGCAAGTTGCAGCCATTCCGTTTAAAAAAGCACCAAAAATCTCCAAAATACCGAATATCTTGGAGTACCGATATATAGGGGCTACACAAAAGGTGCAATACCAACCATACTAGGAGTAATATCAATGTCAGTGCAAAACTTAAGCTCTATCTCAAATGTTGCGATCTCTATAGTGATATCAACTGACAGACGGACAGACAGATGGACAGGCAAAAATCCGAATTTATTCTGATCATATATATATATATATATATATATACTTTATGTGGTCTCCGGTGGATATTTCGAAGCTTTACAAATTGAATTTAATGTCCACTCCACCTTATGTTAGAGGGTAAAAATTTAAAAATATTTAGGATTTATGTTCAAAATATTTAGGATTTATTGTCAAAAGCATATATAATTATTTTTATGTCATACATTCTAGGTACAATGCCACAGACTTCTACCAAACTGCTGAAAGAATACTTCCAGATGTTGGAGAAGTAATTTCGGAATTAATAGATTCTCTATATTTTAATGAAGGGTACGTTTTTCTAAATATAAAATTTCCAAACGCCAGTAATATTTACATTTATAGAAAAAGATTATA
>NW_026873834.1:0-15520 GCF_032173495.1 Musca vetustissima
GTATGTATATGGGCAATATTGCCAATTTTTTAACATAGCTGAAGCGGAGGTTCACCCCTTTATAACTCGGGAACTACTTAAGTATATGAAAAAAAGTGAATAGTTTTGGGTTAATTGATCTGTCGTTGCAAACTGTTCATGATATTGACCTCCAAACTTTATTTTGGTGGAAGCTGAGTCTAACATTTATAATAACTTTTACCTATCTACAAACAACAAAAAACGACAGCAACAACAACGTCAGTGAATATAAAGCGGGTATAATGCACAACAACAAAAACAAGGTGAAAACAAATACAAGAGCAACGTACGCAAAATGAGTTTAATATGAGCAATGGAAGAATGAATGCAAAAAAAACAAAATATGAATTCTGCAGAAGAGCAGAGAGAAAAAAATCTGCACCGAACGGGCCTGGAAATTATGATGATGGTAAAAAATCACTCAGGGGTGTATTTTAATTTAAACTAAGCATTAAGGCCAACAACTTTTCACACACACACACATACTGCCATACACACACACTCTTAACACATAGTGAAGTTATCCTGGCGGCAAACAAAAAGCAAAACCAGAACTTTAATAGCCACGATTTTTTTGTTCTACTTCTTCTTGTGTAATTTACATCAGAGTCGGAACACCATCAGCCAGAGTGAAGCTAAGCCAGCAGAAAAAAAAATTAAACTTCACACAGAAATGATGAACAAATGAACAGCGTAACACATACAGACATAGTAATTAATAATAAGGCAAAAACTCACGAAGGAAATGTAAGGTTCTCCCTTTAAAGCCCCCACGGCACTAAGAACAAAGTCACAAACACACACAACCGTCCACCCACCTACCCGACGACCAACAAAACAAAGTGGGGCCACTTGCCACGTACCAACACCACAATTCTCAGTTCGAAGCATGTTGGCTAGCAAGCTGTTAACAGCAGGCAAAAAGTGCAGCGTATTTTTATGTAATTTTAATTTCCATACTTCGCAACACCTCTCCCCATTCCGCTTACAACATCTAAGCCTTCAAAACAATATAAGGAAAAAAATCCAAACGCCGAGCAACAGCTCGCTTGCTCTACTAATTACCTCAAAGTGTTACAACAACCCAACAGCCATTTGAGTCCTTTTGTAACTCTTCCTTTACCGGTATTCCAGAGGTACGTGGTTGACAGGTGCTCTTTATGCTGTTTTGCCCTCGAGGGGCAATAATGAGTTTCTTGTGTTTCTTGTCACAGAAGAAGAAAAAAATCTCTCTTCCACACCCAGAACCGAAATGAAAGGAATAAATAAAATAAAGCATGAGATGAGATCGTGAATTGTCGCGGTATGCTAATTGAAGGCAATAAGAAAAATAAGACTTCACGGTAACAAGGGACAAGTTAATAAAATAAAAGGGTAATTTTTCTACACAGTCGTCGAAAGAATTTAGAAAATGAAATGACAAAATATGTGAGAAAATGTGCTGCATACTTTAAGGTGGCGATACTAATAGAGCATGACACTAGCATGTGAAAAATGTGAAGTGTTCCCCAAGAAACCCATATTTAGTAAGGTTAAATTGAAGATATTCTGCAGAAAATACAATTCAGCTTAGCTGAATCGAAAAAATTCTATAGAAACCCTTGTTCAGCAAAGAAGGGGTCAAGATTTTGCATAGAAAACCTAATTCAGCTGGGCCAAATTAATGTTGGCTTGAAGTTTTCCTATAGAAAACCCTATTCAGCTATGCCGAATTGAAGTTTTCCTATAGAAAACCCCATTCAGCTAGGCTGAATTGAAATTTTCTTATAGAAAACCCCATTCAGCTAGGCTGAATTTCTTATAGAAAACCCCATTCAGCAAGGCTGAATTGATGTTTTCCTATAGAAAACCCCATTCAGGTAGGCTGAATTGATGTTTTCCTATAGAAACTCCCATTCAGCCAGGCTGAATTGATGTTTTCCTATAGAAAAACCCCTTCAGCCAGGCTGAATTGATGTTTTCCTATAGGTTTTCTATATATTCGGCCAGGCTGAAATGACGTTTTCCTATAGAAAACCTTATTCAGCCAGGCTGAACTGACGTTTTCCTATAGAAAACCTTATTCAGCCAGGCTGAATTGATGTTTTCTTATAGAAAACCTTATTCAGCCAGGCTGAATTGATGTTTTCCTATAGAAAACCTTATTCAGCCAGGCTGAATTGATGTTTTCCTATAGAAAACCTTATTCAGCCAGGCTGAATTGATGTTTTCCTATAGAAAACCTTATTCAGCCAAGCTGAATTGATGTTTTCCTATAGAAAACCTTATTCAGCCAGGCTGAATTGATGTTTTCCTATAGAAAACCTTATTCAGCCAGGCTGAATTGATGTTATCCTATAGAAAACCTTATTCAGCCAGGCTGAATTGATGTTATCCTATAGAAAACCTCATTCAGCCAGGCTGAATTGAAGATTTCCTATAGAAAACCTCATTCAGCCAGGCTGAATTGAAGATTTCCTATAGAAAACCTCATTCAGCCAGGCTGAATTGAAGATTTCCTATAGAAAATCTCATTCAGCCAGGCTGAATTGAAGTTTTCCTATGGAAAACCTCATTCAGCCAGGCTGAATTGAAGTTTTCCTATGGAAAACCTCATTCAGCCAGGCTGAATTGAAGTTTTCCTATGGAAAACCTCATTCAGCCAGGCTGAATTGAAGTTCATTCAGCCAGGCTGAATTGAAGTTTTCCTATGGAAAACCTCATTCAGCCACGCTGAATTGAAGTTTTCCTATGGAAAACCTCATTCAGCCACGCTGAATTGAAGTTTTCCTATGGAAAACCTCATTCAGCCACGCTGAATTGAAGTTTTCCTATGGAAAACCTCATTCAGCCACGCTGAATTGCAGTTTTCCTATAGAAAGCCGCATTCAGCCAGGCTGAATTGAAGTTTTCCTATAGAAAACCGCATTCAGCCAGGCTGAATTGAAGTTTTCCTATAGAAAACCTCATTCAGCCAGGCTGAATTGAAGTTTTATCAAAGAAACCCCTATTCAGCCACGATTTTGTTGATTGCTTCCAATTCAAAACCCCTTTCCCCTCACCAAATTTAATTTTTTACATTTCATAGCGAATGTAACCATTAAAATACTTAATTTTCTGTGATGGTACTTCCTCCCCTCCCACACACACCATCTTGTTATTTAAGATGCTTCATCTTCCAAGAATATGAATGGCGAAGAAAAAACCCAAACCGAACAATGAACATACACAAAAAAAGAAATACGAAATAACAACAAAATGAAATCGGAATCCTTGTTAGTTACTTAATAGCTCATTTTGAAAGATTGCTCAGGTGAAAAATTGCAGCTGTTGCCAGAAGCTAAAGTAACACACAAACGTACAGGCAAAAAAAAAACAAGCGAAGCTGGAACAAGAAGACACACAAAAAACGATCCAAAGAAATACGAAAAAACGAAACTAGCAACAAACATAACCGCCTCATATATTCAAACAAGGAGGCAAGCAAGCAAGCAAGTCCTTATAGCCAGCAGTCAAGCATAAATTTGCCAGCCTTAAAATTACGTTCTGCTTGAGGGGGTAACTAACTACAGATTGTTGGATGTATGACTCCCTGAGGCCAGATGGTGATGGAGTGATGTTTGTAGAGAAGTATTGCCAGACAGTTGAGAGATGCTTGTTTTTTGTGTGTGATGGATAATGATGATGATGACGATGCTGCTGCCGCTGCCGTTACCGATGATGACTATGACGATTCTAATGCTAAATAGAATGATGACGACTCAAATGCGTACTCACTTAAGTTTAGATTCTTGATGTGTAGGTGTGTGTCGTAGGGAGGAGGTGTCCTTTTATTGTCATTGTATAAATTAAAGTTTCATAATTTTTAGATTAAAGAAAAGCAAATGTCTTCTTTGGGTTTTCTCCGTTTTTTTTTTCTATTCTCCATAAATGTTGAAATAAATCTTAAATTAAGAAAATTGTGCACGATTTTTCTTGGGAAAATGCTAAAGGTTAATGGAAATTTAAAAATGGATATTTGCTAATGAAGAGTTGAGGTCATCGGTGGCATGTGTTTGTTGTGTGAGGATTGTCTTCACCGAAAATATAAAATCCTTTTTCTGAAACCTGTTCTTTGTATATCCCTCAAAGAACAGGTTTCATTTCCCCGGCTCGGGGAAACATTTCATAGTTGGGTAGGGTATCGATAGTCAGCCCTGTCCTGTTATACTGATCCTGTCACTGGTTTAAAAAGGATTTTTGTGTAGAAGTCAACACCAAAGGCCTAAAAAAAATTATTTTGAAATTAAAATTTATACTTACAATATGAATTTTTTTTGTGAAAATAATAATTTTAGACCATTGCAAGATTTATAATTCACCGCCTTTTAAAAATTAAATGCATATATTTCCCATATACAAATTACCCACGTATGCGTATGATTACCGACAGTAGTTACACGCACCCTAAATACTCTTGGATAATGAGAAAAATTTGTCTGTTGTGACAAGAGAAGAACTTCTTCGTGTCCCCTGTTATAGTTGGAGGATTTTTACGAAGAAGATTTTGTTTTTTCCTGAACGTAAAAAAAGCTTACTAATTGCAGGTATTTTTATCAGTCAAATTACTGTTATATTTTTTAAACAATAACGGTTATGAGAACTATTTACTGTAATAAACAATTGACGGAAAAATTGTTTTTTTTTAGATCAAAATTTAACCCTAACGGGTTTTGGTATGTTGAAGTCGATACCATGGGCTGAAAATTAGTTCTTTTGAAAAAATATATACTTGGGATTTTTGTCTTTAATTACATTAGATTATTGTCGGATTTCTACCGACTACCAGGGGTACCATGACTTATGCTGTGCAAAAATTTGGAGTGACTTTTGCTGCTCACTGTATATATATATATATATATCTTAATATTTGTATAAAGTAAGGTAGAAGGCTATTTTCCACGTTTGGATCCAACAGCAATTCTCTTTTAAAATCACCAAATAAAAGTATTTTATAATAACAATCCAATTAATTTCAAATTGCAGGCACTTCCTTATACCAAAAATGGAGAAAAAGCTTTAGATAGAGGCTAAATAATAACAGAACCTTTATTTGAGGATCTTATATGTCAGAACATGTAATTAGATTGAAATTTGCTAACAGCAATTATCCTCTGATAAACTCAAATTCAAAACTGTTCCCACTTTGTATGGACAATGCGTGTAAAAAATTCAAGGAGACGGGACCAGTATAAGGGTGTTATGATAAAACATTAAATTTTACTGCCAGGAGACCCTTAAGCCTCTTAGACCTGTACAGATTTTTTCGACTAGGAGGTACTTTATTCTCTTTGAATCCGACACCCCAAATTATAGCTAATTTCATTGAAAAAAATAATAATTTAAATAATTAGTTAGTCTAAAGTCAGGGGAAGTTTTAACATAATATAATATGTCAAAACATGGACCTTTTTTTGAACATTGTCGTTTACCCATTGAAAACGTGAAATTTTAACCTAAAACCACTACTGGTGATAGGTACGGCTAAAATCTTCGGAATACCGAAACATGGGCAAAAAGTGTTCCTTCTTCGTTCTTCACTCTATGGAAGACTTACCACTTCTTGCATTCTGTCATGAACTTACTACCCCAAATTTTGGCAAAGGCGGTCGGTTAATATGCTAGCCATTTACTTTTTAATGGCGTCTATGCTCCATGAGCACTAGATAATTCCCTTTCACCGCGTCCATCAACTCCATATGGGTCCCCTGTTTTAGTTAGTCGGATGCACTAATCTCGTCGATAGCGGAACTCGTCTCTATAGCGTCTCCTGACGACCTTGGCATAAGACGACGAATCATTTCTAATTGTTGCTGCTCTCTTCCTATCACGAAAAGGCCGGTATGCACTTTTGAGATTCCCAATTTTTATTGAAGATTCCGTCTCATCGCTCCTCTATTGGATATAAAAGTCACATTTTCCGCCCTCAGTCCATGGATTATCGTGGTAGTTTTCTCCAACTTTGGGTCGGATATGTTTTCTCTTTATATCAGCCGACGGGAAGCTCTTTTTTCTTTTTTTTTGCGGGTTTGGCATTCGTCTGATCTGTTGGAGACCTAATCCCGAAATCAGAAATATACTTTTGATCATCCATTTGTTGTTCGTAATATTTTTCAGTTTTAGCTTGATCGCATTTGTGCCCAGATAACAAATTTTTTATTCTCATGGGCGTCATGACTTTAGTCACTTCTTCCACTATCTTAGCAGCTGCTTCACTTTTTTTCTCGTGTTCACGCTGTGTAATTGAATTTGAGTCAACGTCTTCCTTGGAACACTGGGTCGAGATTTCTCTTCTCCTACGGTTCTTAGACTCGCATTATACGACACTCGCCAGTACTGAATTATTTAGGCTCTGTACCTTAACTTCATTCTTCTTTTTTTAATCCATGTTTGCCTTAGGGAAACAACCCCGTTGTCCGTGTTGTGGTCCGTGGGGACAAGGCATCCAGATTTAACTGATTATATTAGATTAGTGTAACTATTCACTTTCCCCTACTCCCCACGTGGGTAAGCATCCGCCAGGAGACTAATCACCAAAGCGAGGCCTTGTAAAAATTTCCAAAATGGTTTATTATTGTATAGAACCCATCTGATCCATACAAATTCTAATGTTCGGTCTATAATTCAAAATAATACCCACCAGTCACAAATGTGTAATTCCACAGATTTACACCCCATTCCAAATATCCCTTTAAAAAATTCCTTCTACACTGCCATCATTAAATTTTGAATGTCTACGCTGAAATTTTATTGTTCCACATTGTGAAGCACCTTGATTATGATAGAACGCTTTTACACAAATGAACAACAAATCAATAAAACATATGTTGCCACATGGTACCAACGACAGTAGCAGCAGCAGTGGCATCCACACACAAGGCGAACCGTTTTTTCCGATGGTGTAATAATGCCAACAATTGAACCGTCAACAAATTTTACCCACCAACTAACTGCAGGAAATTTAAAATTCAAATTTACAGAAACGTTCACAAACGCTTACATGGCATGGCGGAACAGAAAAGACAACAAAAATATGAATAACGAAAACAAAAACAACAACAACAACAAACGATTCTTTTTAACATACTGTGAAATTGACGAAAACATGAATCTGTGTGTGTGTGTTGGTGTGCACTTTTCTATGGGAGCACCTTATGGTGATTATGAGGAAGAGGGGGAGTTGTTTTTTTTCACAATAAAATCAGGATGGCTTTAAAATAACGAATTTTTAATGGATTTAAAAAAGGAATTTACCCCAGCTGAATAAGTTTTTCTATCGAAAATCTTCGATTCAGTCCAGCTGAATAAGGTTTTTTACAGGAAAACGTCAATTCAGCCGCGCTGAATAATGTTTTCTATAGGAAAACTTTAATTCAGCCCTGTTGAATAAGGTTTTCTGTAGGAAAACTTTAATTCAGCCCGGCTGAATAAGGTTTTCTATAGGAAAATTTCAATTCAGCCCGGCTGAATAAGGTTTTCTATAGGAAAATTTCAATTCAGCCTGGCTGAACTAGGTTTTCTTTAGAAAATCTTCAATTCCGCCGGGCTGAATAAGGTTTTCTATAAGAAATCTTCCATTCAGCCTGGCTGAATAAGGTTTTCTATAAGAAATCTTCAATTCAGCCTGGCTGAATAAAGTTTTCTATAGGAAATCTTCAATTCAACCTGAATAAGGATTTCTATAGGAAACCTTCAATAAGGTTTTCTATAGGAAACCTTCAATTCAGACTGGCTGAATGAGGTTTTTATAGGAAAACTTCAATTCAGACCTGCTGAATGAGGTTTTCAACAAAAAATCTTAAATTCAGCCCGGCTGAATGAGGTTTTCTATAGAAAATCTTCAAATCAGCCTGTCTGAATTAGGTTTTCTATAGGAAAACTTCAATTCAGCCCGGCTGAATGACTTTTCCTATAGCAAATCTGCAATTCCGCCTGATTGAATAATATATTTTATATAAAATCTTCAATTCAGCTTAGCTGAATTCAGAATTTTGCATAAGAATTAATTTTAAAATTCAGTACTTCTTTAAATTCATATCTCTTAAATTCCTTATTTTCAATTTAATTGATTTAAAAGGTCTCAACTGTCCCCTAGGCTTGTGTAGGAAAAATCTCATTTCCTAAAAGCCATGCTGGCTGTAAGTGGGTTTTTTTTTCGTTTTTGTGGAAAACTTTAGCGAAGCGTTAAGTTTCTCTCTGTATACCTTTACAATGTGAATTTACGCTTTAACGCACACATGCCCGCATACCGCGAATTGCGTGCAAACGCACACACACCCAATCATACACATTCACATTTACATCACCTACAAGACATTGTAGTCACCTAGTGTTAGCCAAGTGACGGCTTCCACTCTTGCACACACTTCAAATTTTAAGCTAGACATTTCCATCACGTCTTGTGTGCCTTTATATCACCTACTATCGCATCGGGCTAAACACAATCATTTGACGCCATCTTGGGCGCCATATTTTGTTTTTTGTCAAGTCATATTAAGAAGAAAACGGAGCAACAGCAGCAAATTTCTTTCGTTTGCTTACTACAGCGTCTTTTTCTTTAACTTTTTATCCTTGGGTAGTTGGTGTTGTTGTTCGTGTTGGAGCTGTTGATGGAAACTGGCGCATACGAAAGCTGACAACAAACAACTTGTGTACAATACAATAAACAACAACACCAACATCCTTATTGTTGTGAATAAAACACCAATAGATTTTGTTGTTTTGCCTCGGCTGCTGCTATTCATTTCTTTATAAAATAATTGATGCAGCATGTGGTTTTGAAAAGCAGACGAATAAGACGACCAAGTTGACGAAGACCGAACGAGTTTCAAGAGTTCTACAAACACACACACACACGAGATGCTGTAGCAATACTTTGAACATTTTTTAGTAAACAAAACAGAATTTGTTTTATTTTTGCATATTTTTAGGTGGAGACATCAGGCAAACCATCAGCATGAGAATTATTCAAAATGCTGGAAAAGTGCAGCGGGTAACGGGAAGGGTGTTAGATGTAGATGTAGAGCTCTGTAACACACATAACTTTGACAGATTTGCTCATAATTTAATTTGAAGCAATTCAATTTGTTTGCTTCTAGACGCAAAAGATGGAACTGTTGCCTTAATTAGGAGTAAATGATACAATTGTTTTCGGGGAGGAAGAGGTTACGATACTACACTTGGAACTTATATACAAAATATATAAAGTACTTCAAAATTTTTTTTCCAAACCTAAGATTCATTCCATTGACTAACAAATTAAAAATATACCGAAATGTAAACGCATATGATCCTGTTCTCATTCCGTTTTCCCAAGGCTTCACAGATGGAAATTCGATCCATCCTATTTTTGCTTTAATTGGTGTGGCACCCAAACATCGATCTTCTTTTCGAATCCAGCTTTGTTTTAAACTGTTTTATGATTCATGTTTACCTCCCGGGCGATGTTACGATTTCTAACATGCCGGTCAACTTCCATCATTTCTCCGATTTTATCGACATTTTCATAATGGATGTCTTTTTCTCCAACCAAATATTACATATTGATCTATATTCAAGGATTCACATTCATATACGGATCCTGCCCCTTTTTACACCCTTCACCACACTGTGGTACAGGGTATTATGTCTTTGTGCATATGTTTGTAACAGGCAAAAGGAATCGAGATAGACCCATGGTTCCTTTTGAGAATATGCATAGAATCACTTTCTGAGTCGATTTACGCATGTCCGTCTGTCCGTTTGTCCGTCCATGTATTTTTGTGAACAAAGTACAGGTCGCATTTATGATCCGATTTGGATGAAATTTGGCACAGGTCACTTATTTGGCCCAAGGACGAACCGTATTGAAATTGGGAAAAATTGGTTCAGATTTAGATATAGCTCCCATATATATATTCGTCTTATTTAATGTAAATGGTGCACCAAAGTCCCTATATATCTCTCGATTTGCACGAAATTTGGCACAGCGTAATGAATTATGTATAAAATTTCTTGAAAATCGGTTCAGTTTTAGATATAGCTCCCATATACATTTGCGTTCGATTTAATATAAATGGTGCACCAAAGTCCCTATATATTTCTCGATTTGCACGAAATTTGACACAGCGTAATGAATTGGGTCTAGTCTGATGTATGTTAAGTTTCCTGAATATCGGTTCAGATTTAGATATAGCTCCCATATATATCTTTGTCCGATTTAATGTAAATGGTGCACCAAAGTCCCTATATATCTTTCGATTTGCTCGAAATTTGGCACAGCGTAATAGATTAGTTATAGAATGATGTGTGTAAAATTTCTTGAATATCGGGTCAGATTTAGATATAGCTCCCATATATATTTTCGTCAGATTTAATGTAAATGGAACACCAAAGTCCCTATATATCTTTCGATTTGCGCGAAGTAAGGCACAGCGTAATGAATTAGGTCTAGAATGATGTGTGTTAAGTTTCCTGAAAATCGGTTCAGATTTAGATATAGCTCCCATATATAATTTTGTCCCATTTAATGTAAATGGTGCACCAAACTCCCTATATATCTTTCGATTTGCACGAAATTTGGCACAGCGTAATGAATTAAGTCTAGAAATATGTGTATTAAGTTTCCTGAAAATCGGTTCAGATTTAGATATAGCTCCCATATATATTTTTGTCCTACTAAATGTAAATGGTGCACCAAAGTCCCTATATATCTTTCGATTTGCACGGAATTTGGCATAACTTACTGAATTAAATTCATATAATTCATCTACATATTATACAGACGGACACGTAGATCGACATACAATTTTATTCTGATCAAGAATATATATACTTTTTGGGGCATCCGGTGAATATTTATTTCAATTTCTTTTCTGCTTGAGGGCTATTGAATTGACTTGCTGGATCAAGCATTCCACTAAGAGAGTTATATAATAAACGATAACATGAAAATTCCTTAGAGGGTGTGCTCTAAACCCTCTAAGGAATTTTCGACTATTCATGTTATCGATTATTAGATTTGTGGAGGATTATTTATATTGACTGTGAAGTGGCAGATCACACCTCAAGTCCATGTCTTTGCTATTATTACCTTTTTCTACGCCAGTTTTCCTCTTGAGATTTTCAGGTTTGCGCAAAATTTTCCTCTATCACGTGTTTGACCGCCTCACTGTTTCCGGGACAGATTTTTTTCGGCACGCTTTAATGGAGTGAAGGCCGTATTTTTCCTTAGAAAAACAGTTTGTATCCCTCGGTTTTTAGCAAGAAAAGTTGCATCGCCTTTCTTTCGAAAATTGAATATTCACGAGCAATCAGCCATCTTCGAACTCACAGATTATTAAATTCATCTAGATATTATAGAATATATCAAAGAGTCTTTTTTTAAATTTTGTAGAATATATTATAATTTTCTACTACCCCCTTTTCGTATTGACCCGGTACTCCTTATATGATACCAAGACTTTACGGATGAATCCCTTCCATCGTATTTAGGCCAGTTTTTTTCGACCTATTTAGGTGATTTACGAAAGTTTCTCCTTTTAGGAACGTCTTGACGAACGTCACAGTATACGAAGAACTGAGTAGGTCTAGATTTTCTGTTGAGGCATATTGCTGTTGTATATTTTCCCTATTCCTCTTGTAACATTTTCGCCTTAAAGTCCATATTAAATCAGTCTACATCTTCTCCGAACCTCATATAGCTCTGAAAATTCCCGGCCCATTGTAGAAAACTATTTTGTTAATCCGATATGTTTATACAAATTTCAATATCTGAATATTTTTACATCCAACAACGTTAATGGCATTTAATGTCCTGATCCTCAACCCCGAGTAAAATTTTGACGTGTATGGATCACAGTTTGGTTAAAGACTCTGTACTCTATACAATTAAAATTAATATGCGGATCTTCATGATAAGTTATACGGAATAGACGGTTGAATGTATATTGAAAGGGCGAACTAGGACCAATATTTTGTGAAGTTCAAATTCTATTAGAATAATTTTTTATCGAAAACAGATTTAGGAATTTGCCACAAATTCTAAATTGAAAATTTATTTTTTCTACACACTTTTTTGTCACTTGTCACGTCATGTCACGCCTAGGTTCCTGTCACACAAAAGCATCGCTCTCCAACAATCTGCTGGTTCTATTGTTGTTTGTTGAGGATATTTCATTCCATGCCTTCCAACCTCACTCCATCTTCCAATTCCGTATATTATTTCTTCACCTCAAATTTATTGTGTTAACGACATTTGTACCGCATTTGAGTTTTTGTTGAGATTGTTGTTGTTGTATTTCTCACCTACCAAAATAACAAACAATAACAAGAAGAAATCCTAAGGAAACAAACCGGGGGAGAAGAAAATGACGAAGAAAAAACAATTCAAACACCATTTACACCATTGTTGTTTTTTTCTGGCGGTATCAGACTGTGTGTGTGCTTGAAGTGTGTAATGGTGTTAGTATCTTGGCTGTTGGATTGTTTTGTCTTCTCTCGCTCGTTCGCTAGCAAACACTTTTGACAATAGAAATCGGGCTAACGATATCCTAGGGAAAAATATGAAGGTTTCGACACCAGGTGCTTACAATAGCTTTATGATGACTTGGGGTAAAAAACAAAAACAACAAAAAGTTACCACGAAGTAGAAAAAAAATAAGAAAAAGAAGCCCAACGACATGACAATGGCTCACCGCTTTTGATGAGTCTGGTATGACACGGTCGGTCGGTCGTTCGGTTGGGGCTACATATGTAGCATTCTATCTATATCTGGCCATCATTGTCTTGAGGTAGCAGCTGTTTGAAATGTCCAAATTATAGTGACTGGCTATATATGTATAGCCTCAGAAGATAAAATGATGGCTAAAGAAGTTGTCATATTGATGCCATAGTTCCATCTGCGGAGTGGGAATAATGACCTATGTGTGTCTGTGTGTGCGAGTTTGCTGTCTCCCATGAACAGATATCCACGACTACTTTGATTTTGCCAAAGATGTTGTGTCACTCAATTTACTCAGTCATTATTTTGCCATTTTCTTAAGATGTCTTCGCAGCCACTTCCACTTCCATGATGAAGATGTTTTAACAAAACCAAAAAACAGGTTCCCCATAGAATAAAGTCCTTATGCCTTGTGGAAGGCACGAATCTTAAGAAGTCGAAGTTTTTATTTTTTTTCATAAGGCTCAAAATCCTATTGCGATTGATTTGCCCTGTTTTCCATGCTACCTCATTTTGTGTATGGCACCCGGCCATCTATAAAATTTTGTGCTAAAGAATAAAGATTTTTTTTCCTTAAGACCAGCCGCCAAAGTTTGTTCAAACTAATAATAGCAACAAAAACAACAACAAACGTTTTGTTTGGATCCCTTTTGTTTTTTAAGCTTGTTTTCCATGGAGGGCGTAAACAAACTTTTCTATTTTCTTTACAAACAAGAGATCCTGTTTGATCGAATAAGTCCGCTTAATTTTTTAAAATTTGTAAACATCGCAGCCCGCTCCTGTGGCAGTTCGAAAAGCAAGAAACTGCAAACAACAAAATCTGTTTTGAAGTTGATTTTAATGAATGAAGAAAACTGTCAATATTTGAGTTTAATATTAGTTACCCCAAAAAAATAGACAGGGAGACCATTTAGCTTTCACTTCGCCAAAGCCTGCAAAAGACGATGGGAGGGAATATTGTCTTTATTATTGTGCAGAAAAATATTAATGTAAGTAAACAAAGCCTCTACTTGTTCCGGCGATATGGAATTGCCAAAAGAAAAATTTCCTCTGAAAGCTTTTAATGTTATTAATGAACAGTTGGGAGAAAACTTTATTTTTCTTTTCCAATATATGAAATGAATGTGTACATTAAATAAAACCAGTAAGGAAAGTAGTAAAGTCGGACGGGGCCGACTATATGATACCCTTCACCACTATGGGTATATTAAACAGGACTATCAACATGACATTGGATGAAATAAAATATGTGATATTTATCTAAATGTGAATCTACCTATTTCTATCCAT
This sequence comes from Musca vetustissima, assembly GCF_032173495.1. Lineage (NCBI taxonomy): Eukaryota > Metazoa > Arthropoda > Insecta > Diptera > Muscidae > Musca > Musca vetustissima. The sequence continues at coordinate 14,030 of NW_026873834.1, forward strand.
AAGGTATGTCAATCGATTTCAAACAAATATAAATAGGTCATCCGTTGGGCTATGTCTGTACTTCTAGAAAACGCAACTACGTAATTTTATGCTCAATTTTGTACGTTGTGCAAAATTTGATGTCAATCTGACTAACATGAGGAGTTTGATGCCCAATTTACTTGAAATCGGGCGAAAATATATATGGAAGCTCTATTCAAATATTAAGCGATTTCAAACAAACTTGTCACAGCTTAAGTTATTCTAATTTCAGAACGTTTTGTTCCTATTGGTTCCTTGGTGCGTCAATTACTTAAAATCAATCTATAATAAAAGGGACCTATATCTAAATCTGGTTCGATTTTCGCGAAACAAGGCAGACATCAATCTAGGCTCAATTAAGTACGTTATGTCAAATTTCGTGCAAATCGAAAGATATATAGCGACTTTGATGCACAATTTACATGAAATCGGACGAGACTATATGTAGGAGCTATATAGAAAGCTGGTCCGATTTTCTCGAAAGTTTGGATTTTCTCGGACGAAACTATATATGGGAGCTATATCTAAATCAGGACCGATTTTCATGAAACTTGGCAGACATCATTCTAGGCTCAATTAAGTACGTTATGTCAAATTTCGTGCAAATCGAAGGATATATAGGGACGTTGGTGCATCATTTACATGAAATCGGACGAAACTATATATGGGAGCTATATCTAAATCTGGACCGATTTTCTCGAAACTTCGTGCAAATCGAAAGATATATACGGACTTTGGTGCACCATTTACATGAAGTCGGACGAAACTATATATGGGAGCTATATCTAAATCTGGACAGATTTTCTCGAAACTTGGTAGACATCATTCTAGGCTCAATTCAGTACGTTATGCCAAATTTCGTGCAAATCGAAAGATATATACGGACTTTGGGGCACCATTTGCATGAAATCGGACGAAACTATATATGGGAGCTATACCTAAATCTAGACCGATTTTCACGAAACTTGGCAGACATCATTCTATACCTAAATGATTAGGCTGTACCAAATTTCGTGCAAATCGAAAGATATATAGGGACCGTTTACACTAAATCGGTTAAATATATATATGGGAGCTATATCTAAATCTGAACCGATTTTTCCCAATTTCAATGGGGTTCGTCCTTGGGCCGAATAAGTGACCTATGCCAAATTTCATCCAATTCGGATCATAAATGCGACCTGTACTTTCTTTACAATTTAACATGGACAGACAGACGGACAGACGGACGGACGGACGGACATGCATAAATCGACATAGAAAGTGATTCTATGCATATTCTCAAAAGGAACCATGGGTCTATCTCGTTTCCTTTTGCCTGTTACAAATATATGCACAAAGACATAATACCCTGTACCACAGTGTGGTGAAGGGTATAAAAATGAAAAACCTATCCCAGGTTTAATTGTTTAAAAATATATTTTTGGCCGATATACGTTTACACATTTATTTTTATAAAAACTATTTTTA